>NW_017307777.1:122101-210827 GCF_000935625.1 Nanorana parkeri
TGTGTTGTTTTCTTGGTGTGGGGGGGGGGGGGGGGGGGGGGCGGCAAACACTTTTTCACACAGGGCCATGTGGGTTTGGATTTTACTTTCCCTTAATAATAAAAACTGCATGTTGTGTTTACTTGTGTTATCTTTGACTAATATTTAAATTTGTTTGATGATCTGAAACATTAAAGTGTGACAAGCTTGCAAAACAATGAAAAATCAGGAAGGGGACCAACAATTTTTCACACAACTGTAAATCATACAAAAAATATAAAAATTATTTCACCTATTCACAAAAGGGTGAAGAGTTGGGAAAAGGCAGAAGTGAACAATCTAGGCCAAAATAGCTTTCCAGTTCAGCTATGTTGTCCTAGATTGTTCACTTCCCCTGCCTCCTCCAAACTCTTCACCCTTTTGTAAATAACCCTGTTAATTTAAAATCATATAAACTACAAAAATTACCCCAAACCATTACAATTTCCCTGTAAACTATGACACATATTGTAAAGTACTTATTCAAATCAATTGTAAGGATGATTTAACTCCAATTTCTGCCTACACTGCTTTTAAAAATACCTCACTTTCACATGTACACTTTACATCTTTGTACATAGGATGTAACAACAATATGAACAGAAAAAAATATAGTTTTTTTTTATAATTTGGTCTTTTTATCATTCTATTAGGAATGTTTATTTCCATGTCATTGATGGAATTATCTTAAGTGCCTATTCAAGTCAATTACATGTTAATGAAGCATGAAGCAGGATAATGTGATTTACACACCAAACTAGGTTACACACAAACTGTAGCACTTATTGGGACATGACAGCCTGTAGTTTAAACCTTTGCTCCATGATTTAAGGAACCTAATGCATTCTTCACCTTATCTTCACTCACAGGCATTTCAAGCATATCAGATTAACATTTTCCAATTCGTTTTGCTCCTTCTTTCATATCAATTTGTACTGAATTATTTGACATTGTAAAAGTTTAGAAGGCAACTGTCTATCAGGACAGTAAATGCATCTATACTAAATTGTCATACCGAAAACATTGTCAGAAAACAGGTACACTAATTGTAAAACAAATGTATGTACATTTGGGCAGTTACAAATGCAGATAAACTAAAATAACTTTCGTTCTCCCCTGGATATTGTCTAAAGAGAAACAAACCTTCTAGGAATGTGAATGCATCTGTGCTAAATTATTACACTGAAAACATTGCTGCACTGTACAGAAATTACATAAAATAGCTATATGCATTTGAACATTTACAACTGAACACATTAGGGCTGGTGGTTTCCACACCCAGAGGGTTATTCACAAAGCTGCCAAAGGCAGCCAAGTGAATAACCCACCCGAAGTGAAGTGAGTCGAACGCTGTTCAGCTCTTCACTTCAGGCTTGTTCAGCTGATTTCAGCTGTACATCAGCTTGCTTTGGCTAGCTTTGGGTCCAGCCGAACATGCTCAGCATGTTCGACTAAGCCGAAGTGAAGAAGGAGTTCGACCCAGCCGATCCAACATCTAGATCGGCTGAGCCAGACCTTCAGCAGGCTACTCACTGCCGTTCGGCCTATACTCATAGTGGCCGAACGGCAGTGAGTGAATAAAAAAAAAATATTTAAAAAAAAAGAAAAAAATTAAAAATTATTGAAAAAAGAAAGCTGTTATAGCGGCAAAGGGTGGGCCAACGCAATATTGAATTCTATAGACTAAGACTGGGATGCCATTAACCGCTTCTCGGCCGGCCGTTGTAAAAAAACGGCCAGCCAGGAGCTATCAATGGTAACACTAAACTGATGAGCTGTAAAAGCTTTTAAAGTGTCGCCTATGGTCAATTTTTGGTATGGTAGTTTTTTGCGATTTTGCGGCTGCGGGCAATTTTAAAGCATGACATGTTTGGTGTCTATTTACCCGACATGACCCCGTGTTTTATATCTTACCAAAAATATGGGTAATAATCATTGTTTCCTAACATAAAAGTTTTCCCAAAAATTTCAAATTTTTTCCTAAATATAGTAAAAAATAAAAACCCCAGTGGTGATTAAATACCACCAAAAGAAAGCTCTATCTGTCCCCAAAAAATGGTATAAAATTAATTTCAGTACAGCGTTGCATGACGGAATAAACGTCAGTCAAAGTACTGCAGTGCTGAACACTGAAAAATGGCCTGGCCAGGAAGGGGGTCTAAACACCAGGTCTTGAAGTGGTTAAAGTTCATATGCACATAAAGGCAGACGTCCCAATACTTTTGTCAATATAGTGTATATATACCTAGCCATTACCATATATATATATAGCCATTACCATATATGATTACATGAAGGCAGCCATGGACAGATGCGGCCACTGTTGCCCTGTCGTTAACATGAATGGCCACAGCGATGGAATCTGAAAATGGACATCTGGGATTTGTGCCACAATAATCTGTACGTTCTTCCCACAGGAATACCTGAACACACATTAAATTCCTGTGCTTATGGGGCCTTAGTCTCTCTTGTAGGGGAAACTCCTAGCTTGTTTTTCACACCTAGCCTATTTTCTCATAGGAAGGACAAATTCTCCCAAAATGGTACTTACAGGTTATGGTGCAGTCCCAATTACTAGCCTATTTTAACTCTTTCCCTGACTCCACAGGCCAAACTCCCCTAACAACACTCTACATTCTTGTCTTTTATATCCTCGAGTAAACAAGAAAGACTGACAGGAAACATTGCCCAGGAACCAACAGGGGGGGACTAACTCTGAAAGGGCTCAACACTGTGAAATAAAGAAGGGAACATCTAGTGGTGCCTGCAAGAATTGCAATATAAAATTGCCAATCATATCTCTAGGTGATTTAGCAATAGGGCCCTACACAAAAATGACATTGGGTGGAATTTATCAAAACTGGAGCAGACAAAATCTGGAGTAGCTTTGCATGGCAACCAATCAGCTTCTCTCTACAGTTTGTTCAGTTATGATTTGAAAATTAAAGAAAGAAGCTGATTGGTTGTCATGCACAGCTGCTACAGATTTTGTCTGCTCCAGTTTTGATAAATTCCTTTCATTGTTTTTCCTTCAGTACAACTCACAGGAAGTGACAAAGACACTGCATTTTTGGAAAGGTCAAAAAGTAGTTTCTAGTAATTTGAAAACAAGTACAACAGAATATTGATGCAGCTACCACATTTAGGGCGTGTTCACACCAACTGCGGTGCATTCCAGAGTGGTAGCTGCTGGAATGCACCACAATCGCTCACAAAACTTACCCTTGCATTCTGGGGTGGGAGGGGGCATGGCGGTGCATTGAAGTCAATGGCACCGCAGCCAAGCCCCGCTGCCCAGAGTGTGACTGTGTTCTGTTTCACTGCAAACGCAAAAAATAGAGCATGCTACATGGAGAACTTCAGGTCCCCTCTGTTGATTGACATCAGCAGTGGGCATGTGCAATTGCTAGTTTGCTATTGGCTATTGCAAATTGAAATAGCCAATAGGAATGTAGCTATGCATTCCTATGGTGTTTTTTTTCATATTCTGACGGCAGCCAATGGCAGCCAACGGCTCTGATGTCAGATGAAAAAAAAAAGACAACAGAGCAGGAAAAGGTTTACTCTGCTTGATCGAGCAGAGTAAAACTTTCCCGGAGAAAGTGTTTCTCTCCCGGGCGTCCGGGAGCTGGCATGTAATAGCAAGAGACTCCCATAGTGTCCAGGAGAGTTGGGCTATCTGGAGATCAGCGTCCCTGGTTACCCGGTAACCAGGGACACTGATCTGTCTGTGCAAGATGCCGGAGCCAGCGATGAGATGACCGCTGGCTCCGCCCAGCAGTCAGAGGCAGGCTGTCGGCCGGCCAATGGCCGACTGCTCGGCCACCTTCGGCTTTCACCACGGCTCAGTCAAGCGAAGCATATGCCTCGGCAGACTTCGGGAGCTGTACGCACTATAGTGAATAGCCCGTACCGCAGCCCTTTGGTTCTACTGAACCGAAGGGGTCCTGGGGCCGAAGCTAGCCGAAGGATCAGCCGAAGCTATGGCTAGACCCTTTGGCAGCTTAGTGAATAGACCCCTTAATATGAATAAATCCTTAGGACCAGATAAATAGCACCTGTGGGTACTTAAAGAGCTAGGTATGATAATAGCAAGGCCATTGTTCCTAATTTTGAAGGACTCCATATTGACTGGGGAGGTACTAGCTGATTGGCATAAAGCAACTGTTGTACCAATATTTCAAAAAGGTTTGAGATGCCTGCCTGGGAATTATTGACCGATCAGCTTAACATCCATTGTGTGCAATTATTTGAGGGTATGATAAAGGACCATATCCAAGAATATGCTTATGGGCATAATATCATAAGTGACACCCAACATGGATTCAGCACCGTTAATGTCAAACTAACCTATTAGTGGTCTATGAGGAGGTGAGTGGCAGCCAAGATGGAGGAAAGCCAGTGGATGTAGTGTACCTTGATTTTGCAAAAGCATTTGATACATTACCTCATAAACGTTTAATTTAAAAGCTTCACTCTTTGGGCATTGATTTAATGGTGTGTATTTGGATAGAGAACTGGCTAAGTGAACGTGTCCAGAGAGTATTAATAAATGGTTCATATTCCAAATGGTCCTCGGTTAGCAATGGTGTGTCTCATGGTTCCGTCCTCGGGTCATTGCTATTCAAACTGTTTATCAATGATATCGGGACTGGTATTAATAGCAATATTTCAGCCTTTGCTGATGATACCTAAATTTGAAGGGTAATAAACTCGACAGAAGACATAGAAATATTACAGGAAGACCTGGATAAAATAGGGGGGTGGGCATCAGCATGGCATATGCGGTTTAATATTGAGAAGTGTAAAGTTATACATTTTGGAATTAAAAATACACATGCAAGCTACTCATTACTGGGCATCCCACTGGAATCAGATTTGGAAAAAGATTTGGGAGTCTTAGTGGACATCCACCTTAATAACAGCATGCAATTCCAGGCAGCAGCAAATAAGGAAACCAGGGTACTATCATGCATAAAAAAAAATGGAAGTGTACTCAAAAGACATATCCACTATGTTGCCCCCTTTTACAAAACACTGGTTTGTCCAAGAGAGAGTCCAGAGAAGGACGACAAATTAAATAAAGGGGATAGAGGACCTAAACTATGAGGAAAGACTGCATACATTAAACTTATTCAATTTTGAAAAAAAGACTGAGAGGGGACATGATATTAATGTACAAATTGTTTAATGGTGATATCTGAAACTGGAAAAGAAAAGGTTTCATCTTAAACAGCGAAGGGGATCCTTTAGCGTGAGAGCTGTATAATTGTGGAACTCCCTTCCACAGGCAGTGGTATCACCTGAGAGTATGGAATCATTCAAGACTCAACTAGATACTTTTCTCAAAGAGCAAGAAATACTGAGGTACAGGTAATCTTACTAACTCAAACACACACACACACAAAACCACATAGGTTGAACTCAATTGACCTGTTTCTTTATTTAACCATACCTACTATGTAACTATGTAAATAATAAGCTAGATAGACAAATGCATTATTCTTTTTGGAGTGAGAATTTCCAAAGTTACAAAACCAAGTGCCGTGTCAATAAAAAAATTTTCAAATGCATTTTTTAAATAATGTTTTGCAAAATCTATACTGTGTATCTGTCCTAATCCTTCCCAGCAATGGAATATAAAATATTGCTTTTGTTAAGTCTCAAAATGTTCCTTTTAGAATTCACGTGGATAATTTAAACTGCATTGAAATGTAGCTTTTGCTCAAAGCATATACAGAACTAGTGTTACTATTTTTCAAAGCTTAAACAAAATGCGATATGTAATATATTTATTCAGATTTACAGGCAAAGACTCTATGCCCCAGGCACACAATACAGTAATTGTCCAGATGCACAAAATATTTTAAATGTAGTGTGTATCATATTTTCCCTATTAAAACACAGTAAATTTAAACCATTAGATGGATATTTGGTAAATGTCATTTTGCTGTAATGAGAAAAGCCGTTTGGGGAAGAGAAGAAACAATGGGATAATTCTTTCAAATGATACCATTTAGATCTATTTGAAAAGACTGCTTTGTCAATAAGGAATGAACAGCAGATTTTTCCACTTGCGGAATTGTTTTGAACAAAAGCTTTTTGTTTACTGCTTGTAACAGTTCTTCTTAAATACTTAAACAGGAATTACATCATTTTTTAATGTTATTTTGTGTATTACTATTTATATTGCACATCATATTTATGTTTAAACTCCTTTTAATATGCTGCTAAATACAATTAAATAGCACTTTTTTTATTTAGGAGAGTGCAAATCTAGTTATGCCAAAGATTGTTTTGATACTCTTTTAAAGATGTATTCATGTTTAGTCTTATTGTGTAGACTGCAGATAATAATACATTTTGCAAATATTCAGATTTAGTTACAATATTGTAAGGGTTTTGATTTAAAAAAAATAAAGTATACTATAGTATGTGTAGTATTATATTTAAATGTTAGTTTTAATGTGGCACTGTGGTCCAGATTTATTTTAAAGTGAAGAAAAGTGCATTAGAGTGCACTGTACCTGTGTTCACATTAGGCATTCACTTAGGCACTGAGAGAAGTTTTTTTTGTTAATTCCCCTGTAGGAGACTGAATGCTGGAGTGTTTGCTCCAATTATGCAAATATGTAACAACTAAACATTTTTTTATATGTTTGATATGAACATATTGAGGCTTGAGAGTCTTTTCTCAATACACAAAGGGAAGATTTCCATACTTAATTATCTAATGATGTAAAAAAGCCAATTCCTATTTATTTCATCGGCACAGGACTGGCTATTCAAAGTGAACACAGCTACAATTTATTAGGCGAAGATTCTCATCTCCTTTTGTAAAGTAACCTAACTTCACACAATAGTAAATCAGGCCCACAGGTGAGTTATTTCAGTAGCAGAGTGATAACAGCACTGGTTTTCAGATTAAAGTGCGATATATTATTCATGAACATTTTGTAGCACATAGTTTGGATAAATGGTTTTTTTTTAAATCTTTATTTATAATTTTATCTCTACCAATTCAAAAACATATACATTTCCATACAAACAGAACATAAGAAAAAGAAGAAAATTTCCTGAGTTACCAATATCCCATAGCAAATATATATTCAAGACTAACTCCATAGGTCATGAATCTAGCAAAAAAAGCCTCAACCAAAAACAAAATAATAATAAATAAAAAATAAAAAGATACATTGCATACCCTCTTAATAAAAATAAAAAAACATATTTCCATATTCCAAAACCCTCCCCCAAAGTTCCCACCCTAAAGGTTCATCAAGCTATAATCCATCCAAATATCCCATTTACTGAGGAACGCATCATGGTTCTCTCTACCCATTGCTATCCACTTTTCAGATTCCATAATACAATTTACCTGCCTTGCCCAATCTGCTCTTGTGGGTACCTTTTGGCTCTTCCAATATCTCGGTATTAGCCTCTTTGCTGCATTTAGGAGATGGGGCAAAACTGTAGCTTTGTATTTAGCCTTTGACACCGGCATCAAATGCATCAAAAAGACCTCTGGAGAAAACGGTAGAGTCTCACCCAGAGTGGTCTGTATTTGTGCTCTAACATCCTGCCAAAAAGGTTTAAGCTTAGGACATTCCCACCACACATGCAAATATGTCCCCTGTAACCCACAGTTCCTCCAACATAGAGGAGAGACATTTTGATAAATTTTCCCCAAAGAATATGGAACCCGATACCACCGGGTAAGCACCTTATAATTAGTTTCTTGAACTCTGGAATCTATAGATGAGTTATGGGCCCGCGCTAGTATTTGGTCCTTCTGTGCATCCGAAAAAGTCACACCCATGTCCCTCTCCCATTCTCTCATAAAGTACAAAGAGCCTCTTGAGCTTATTTTCAATAACATTTTATACATAAGGGATAGAGAGCGACTAGGGGGGGACCTACAGTCACACAATTTTTCGAAAAAAGTTAAAGACCCAAGTGGCCTGATTAGACCAATATGTTCCCGAAGGAAGTCACTGAGTTGTAAGTAGCGCCAAGCATCCAAAGGGAATGAACCCCTTTTTTCCCTTAGTTCCTCCAATG
This sequence comes from Nanorana parkeri, assembly GCF_000935625.1. NCBI lineage: Eukaryota > Metazoa > Chordata > Amphibia > Anura > Dicroglossidae > Nanorana > Nanorana parkeri. Next base: position 130,181 of record NW_017307777.1, read on the forward strand.
GGATAAGGGCGTTCTCCACCATAAATCTGCCCAAACGAACATCCCCATCCACCACCCAAGTCCGAAAGTATAATAAGTGCTCTCCTGGTAGAAACCAGGGGAAACCACCAATTGGTGCTAAAGGGGATATATTGGGAACCAATTCTCCCCCTTTTATTTACTGTATCCCATACCTTTAAAGTGTGTATAATCAGGGGCGATGCTGTGGCCGCCAAACCTCTACTGGCCGAAGGTAGCCAGTGGGCATTAGCTACATTTCTACCAGCCATATATTTTTCCAACAGAACCCATTGCTTGTCCTTCTCATAATACTGCCAATCTAGTATTTTCTGTAATGCAACAGCTTTATAATAAAGAGAGACATCTGGCAGTCCCAAGCCGCCATTTTGTTTGGTGCGCCTCAAAATGTCATATGACAGCCTTGGTTTTCTGTTACTCCACACAAATCTCAAGAACAAACAACGTAATTGTTTAAAAAAAAAGGCGGCAATCTGGTCGGTATTGACTGTAAAAGAAATACTATTCTCGGCAAAACATTCATTTTCAAAATATTTATGCGGCCTAACCAAGTAGATGTTGTTTTATCCCAAGAGCCAAGGTTCTTAGTAATCACTTTCAACAATGGTACATAATTAAGTTCATACATTTGTCTCAACGAACTTGAGAGTTTGATTCCCAAATAGCGAAAATGCTCTGAGGCCCATTTAAAAGGGAATGAGACTTTTAAACTATGACTAACGGCCGGAGGTAAGTTTAATGGCAGGATTTCTGATTTTGAATAGTTAATCCGAAAATTGGATATATTACCATATATACTTAGTTCTTGTAGTAGATTGGGAAGGGATATCAGTGGTTGAGTGAGGAAAAATAAAATATCGTCTGCATATGCTGATAATTTATGTTCTTTATCCCCTACTCTAATTCCATGTATGGCTGAATTGTTTCGAATCTTAGTTAAAAGGGGTTCTAACATTAATACAAATAATAGAGGAGACAATGGGCATCCTTGTCTCGTTCCATTTTGTATAGTAAATGGGGAAGATACTAAGCCGTTGACTCTTACTCTCGCTTCTGGTTTATATATATATATACACACACACACTGTACATATACTGTATGTATTCTTTAGTAATGTTGATTACCACAATGACAGGATAAGAAAAACTTAGTAAAAACGTGTGCACGCACAAGAATGACACATTAAAGTGAAAATTATTACATTGTAAAAACTACCATAATTTCCAATTATAGTTTAACCTCATCAGATGGAAGAGGGCCAGAACTAAAGAAATGACAATGCTTCATTATTATTTATAGAAGAATTAATGAATTAACAGCAGGAATGTAATGTTCCTAACTTAGCTTGCTCCCTGGAAATCATTATAACTCCACATTCTAAATGTTCTATGATAATAGGATTCATGTTGTTTCACAGTGTTTCGAATTTGCCATTAGCAGACAGAATAGCCAACCTTTGTATGCTATGCCTAAGTAGCAGCTCATTTATGGGCTGAGAGAGGTACTTCATTTTAAGGCCATCGGAATGTAAAATGAGCATACATTGTGACCAAAAAGAGTTGCATATATTACTATTTTTAAGCCTCATGATTGATTCTGCAGGAAAATGAATCTTCAAGTTTTAGGAACTAGTAAGAGAAGTTTGTAATTTATTACGGCCCCAAAATTATGTACGAGACTGTCCCAATCTGCCAATCCTCTCTTTGTAGCAGGCAAGTACCTTATTCCATGTCCCCATTTCGCAAACCTGCAGTCTATTAATATTTAAAAAACATCAGCTGTATAGTTTGCATAGGATGTATATACAGACTTGTTAATATATGTAAGTTGTTTCTTTTTTCTTCAAAGTAGGACCTCAAACAGATATAAAGTAGATGATAATCTAGCTATGTCCTACTTCAAAAGTAGGGAAGCCAGCACTGAGGACCAATCAGACTATGATCCTAAGATGTTTTAGATACTTGCAAGAAGGAAATTCGCTCAAAATGAAACTAATTTGGACTGTGGCTGTTCTATGGCCAATCAAATTTTTTTGGGGGGCTGTTGGAGGTGCATTACAGGCACGATCATGTGACTTCATTCTGAAATGTGTACTGGCTTTAGACGTCCTCTCAGCCACGCCCCCCAGTGCGTGTCGCGCGCCATGCGGGAGCGGGAAAATCCTAAAATTTAAAAACAGGCAGCAATGCCTGTTATCATACAAGCGATCCACCTGCTATAGAGCCGGCGGATTATTTGTATGAGGTCCCGGTATGTGTGTTGCATGGTGTTGCGTGGTGTGTTAGCTTAAGAGATGGAGGCTTATTTTTCAGCTCCATTTGTCTGCCAGAATCTTTGGACTCATCTGAAAAGGGAAGAGTTGCTGCTCCTGTGACTTATTCTTATTCTCTGAGCAAGAAGCTTCTTTCAGCACAGCTGCAAAGTAAAACGCTAATAATGTGAAATGCTGGCTGGATAGAAGATTATATGGTAATGTTATGCAATATTTAATATTTACCTGAATACAAAACACATTTTAATGTGTTTTTAGTCATTATTATAATAAACAACATAATTAAATATGTAAAAAAAAAAACTTTAAATGAACTTGAATAACATTATCTATAATCTCTACTTTAAAGAGTATCAGAAAGAAACATATCTTTTTCTCAACCTTGTGATAAATAAAGCTTCATAATAAAAATATTTTTTGTGTGCTTTATAACAAATTTTAAAAAATATAGATACACATATTGATTTTCAATACTGCTTTAAATAAATGTCTGTAAAGTGGTTTCTTTGCAAGAGAGAAAATAAATTAGGCTGAGCAACAAAACTAAATGATGAAAAAAATTGCTAAATGTGGCTTGTATACAAAAAGACTATACAACAATAAAGACTATTGACCTTTTATTTTATTGGTCACAACTTAAACTGACTGGGGAAAAATGTACGGCAGAAGGAAGAAAGAATTTGATGGCTGTTGGACCTCATTTGACAGTTAATAAAACCCATCAAGTGTACATAATGTTAGATTAGCCAAGATCTGGATTCCATATGACAACTCATTATTATTAAAGGAAATGGAGGATATTTTCATATACACCCTGGAGTGATGCATGTTAAAATATGTATGGCAAACTCTTGAATGTCAAGGACACTTTTTCTACGTGCAATGAAAAAATTCAATTCATTGGAAACTATTGTATACACTTCCAAGGACCTGGAAACAGCACATGTTTATTAAAAGCTGTCATTCTCTGGAGTTAATCCATCAGTTCAGTAAACAGCTATTAACAATTATTATTACAAAATAGAGAAAAAAATTAAAACATTTTGATTCAGTATGCTTCTATAGCCATTCTTCTAGCCTTGAAAAACACATAAACCTATATTTCAGGTAATTTACTGTACTAATCTGAAGCAATTAGCAGTTAAAAGTACCTGTAATATAATAGCATTGTTTTATACACATGTTAAGAAACCAATATTAATAACTAGGTATTTTGGAAGCATGTGCAACTACTTTGATTTAGGGTTGTTCTGGATAAGGCTGGAGGGCACCAGTATGATAAAATGACTTCAGATCTATGGAGTAATCCGCTGTGCATGGAGTCCAGCTACTGAAAAGAACTGACAAGAGAAGTTCACAGAGAGAGTCATACCAATACAACTGAAAAGTGCAGTTTAAAAAGAAAAGAAATTACATTATTTACGATATTTACAAAGAGGATCATGTCCCAAAACAGAGGTGCAAGTTAGGCTTTCAGCCAAGTTCAAAAAGTAACCATAGCAAGACACAGCAGCAACACAAACAATTCATTTACACCTTTTTGGAGAAGTTATATAAGTGGGTCATTCTAAAGGAAAGCTGCAAGCCAAGAATCCAGTTTACTGATAGAGCTAGCTTAATTTCAATCTATTTTAATGCAGTTTACAAAGTTAGTCACACCAACATAGTGCATATCAGCAAGCCAGGAAGCCATCTAAAAATATATATATATATAATACATACAGTATATAATCGCGCCACTACACCACCTGACATAAGTTAATTGACATCTATCATGTAGTGCAGAGCCATAACTGCACATTATATGATCTCAAAGGGGTCTATTCACTAAGCTGCCGAAGGATCTAGCCATAGCTTCGGCCAATCCTTCGGCTAGCATCGGCCCCAGGACCCCTTCGGTTCAGTAGAACCGAAGGGGTGCTATACGGGCTATTCACTATAGCCCGTACAGCTCCCGAATGTGGCCGAGCGGTTCAGTCGAGCCGAATGCATATGGCTCGGCTGAGCCGCGCTGAAAGCCGCAGCTGGCTGAGTGGCCAGCCATTGGCCGGCCGACAGCCTGCTTCTGACAGCTGGGCAGAGCCAGCCGTGATCTTACGGCTGGCTCCGGCCACTTGCAGAGAGATCAGCGTCCCTGGTTACCAGCTAACCAGGGGCACTGATCTTCAGACAGCCTAACTCTCCTGGGCGCTATGGAAGTCTCCTGCTCCCAGCCGCACAGGAGAGAAACACTGCTTTTTTTTTTTTTTTTTTGACGGCAGCAGAACCGCTGGCCTATAGAAAACAGTTGGGCGGAGCTTGCTGTCATTGTCATTTTTTCTCCCTTTTTATGCAGCTACTATATTTTATGATGTTCCCATGTACTCTGCAATCCTAATATGTTGGCTCTAATATGCCAGGAGTGTTTAGTTGATCACTGAGAAGCTTTATATCTGCCACAGTTTCAGCTGCTAAGGTCTATTAGTGTAGTAATTCCAATGTATTTATTTGAGCCACTAAGGAGAGAAGTTTAGCATGCCTTCTTTCCTAGCCTGCCTTCCATCTTTATATGCCCATTTTTAGTAAGGCACCTTTAATGATGCTTTTATGGGCTTTTCACATCATAATGAGGGATATGTCCAGAGTATCATTGGAGAAAATTATTATTATTATTAGTATAGAGGATTTATACAGCGCCAACAGTTTGTGCAGCGCTTTACAATATAAGTAAGACATTACAATCACAATACAATTCAAAATAAGATGGTAAGGAGGGCCCTGCCCTTGAGGGCTTACAATCTAAAAGGGAGAGCATGTATTCAGAAATGTCCCTACATGCAGTTAGCTTGATTCCATCATCTTGTATCAGGCTTTCATTCAGCCTCTAGTGCCATGGTTTTTGTGAGCTTGTATTCATACCGAGGATGAGGGTGATAGAAGCTGGATCTGAGGTACAAATTTTCAATGGTAGATGATCTGTGAGATCACAGAATATTGCACTGTTGAACTGTGTACTGGGGAAAAAATGTGTTGGGGTGAAGAATCGTCTAGTCTTTCCTTTTGCAAAGCTTATTTAGAAAAAAAAAGCTTTAAAAAAATATGCAAGATGGGAGAAGCTATGGGAAATATCTAGTAAAGGGTTATAATCAACATTAAAATCGCATTCCAGGCTTAATACATGAATTTAGATAGGTCCTCTAGACAGGACACTAGAAAACGAAGTTGGTCCATGGTTGGTAGATAAAAAATAGTTAATGTTACTGGATGTCCACCAATGGTCCACTTCACAAAGGTGGTATCTACCTTGACTGTCCAACACTTTGGGGTCTATTCACAAAGCTGCCGAGGGCAGCCGAGTGAATGACCGATCAGAAGTGAAGTGAGCCGAACCATGACAGCATTCTAGAAATGAGAATGTAAAATTCTTTTCATTTCAAAGACTTTTACAAAGGTAAGAGACAATTGGCTTTCAATAGTAAGTTTATCTTGATAGTAAGATAGTAAGTTTAGTTGAATTTAAGACAAAAATTGGATCTGCTTAATAATAGGGTGGAGCTTTGCTTTGAGAGTAAGTCCTATCTAACAAAAGTTGTTTCAGAAGTTTCGTTTTGCAAGTAAAATCTTCATAGCACATTTTATATTTGAAATTTGTATTAATGAATTTTAACTCGTTTGCCTATTATACAAAAAACACAAATATGATTATTCCTGAGCACTGAGTCTGAGCACTCTGGAACGCACTGTTTGTGATGTGAACCAGCTCTGCATCCCTTTAGAATAAATTAACCATTAGGTAGTATCTCAGCAAAAGCAACATTTCTATTGCAGGGGTGTCTAAAATTTCACTTGCATCTTAGTGCATGCGTTTAGGGAAATCTGTAGGCCAATCTCACAAGCAGGAAATTAGACTGGTGGACCCCGTTGGAGTAATGAACGCTTCCAGATTGCTTCATTGCAATGACTGTTTTTAACTATTTTAGAAATTTCAGTAACTTCAGATTGAAATGAAAAGGTAATATTTTAAAAACATTAAACTACAACATAGCTTATGTAGCAATTTCATATGCTAATTTATATGCTATATTATTTCTTAAAGGAGAACTATGAGGTGAGTGCTTTTCACTCACCTCATAGTTCTAGCCGACCTGTGACAATGAGACTGTCACAGGTCAGTTCAGTAGATCGGGAAGTGAGCGAACACATACCGGTGTTCGCTCACCTCCCGATCCTGTCACAGCTCTCTGCCGTGACAGGGGAGGGACTGGACTACCCCCTCCCCGCTCCGATCCGCCAGCGATTACTGGCGGAACGGACGGTGGAGGGGGCGGGCACAGCTGGCTCTGCCTCTAGATAGGCAGAGCCAGCTGTCACTCACGCAGCTAGGCGGATGCAGACATAATTGTAGGGATCCGCTTCAGCTGCGGCGTCTCAGTATACCGCGAGCAGCAGGGTATAGCTTAGGGTGACGGGAGGACACTAGTTTGTGTCCTCCCATTACCCTAAGGAGAATTATGGGGAAAAGCCTTAACCCCATAGTTCTCCTTTAATCAAAGTTTAGGTTTATTTTACTTTAGTAGGGCACCCTCAGCTAAGTATAATTCATCAAATATTTACTATTTACAAAATATCGCCCTATTTAATTAACTTTCTCAGCAACATATTGCAGTCTGTTTCATTATATCACAAAAATTAGAAAGGTAAAGACATTTTGGTAAATTCCTTAAAGCTTTGGAATTGTTTTTTTTTGTATTCTGATTAGTGCCTTGCCACTTCAAAGTCAGTGCATTCATACTTCATATTGAAGAATAACATATTTGAAGACTTGCAATGAATATATAAAGGTACACATTATCTCATCAAAAAAAATTAACTATGTTGCAATTTGCATTTTAATATTAAGCACATGAAATTAGATTTTCAGCCTGTCACTGATCTTAAGCTATTTCTTCTTATCTTATCCAAGGTATTTCATGCAACAGTAGCAATAACTTATGATTTGTAAATTCCTATAGGGAGATGTAGTACTTGGCCAAACAAACTGAACCAGAACGCAACAACTAATGTGCCTGTGTTCCGGGTGCAGGCAATCGCACTGCAGGGGGCGTGGCTGCAGTGCCATTGACTTCAATGCACCACCACGTCCTCTCCCGCCGCTAAACACAGGGAGCCAGCTGCAAGAAATGTGAGGTATGATTTGCCCTTTAGCATTGATTAAACCTGGTATACATATCTTGGGCTCTATAGTTAGATTAGCTTGAAACTCCTTGTAAATTGTGCAAATAGTTTCCATCCAATATCTCAAACGTTTAGGACATTTCCACAGCCTTTCCATTTCCACAAATTGGATCACTTCTTCGTGAGCACTGGAGTAATTTCAATAGGGCATGATAAGTTCTATGTACTATAAAATGCTGTGTGAGCTTCTGCATAGAAGAAATAGATACCTTTGGGATTACCAACAGTACATCAGACCATTTCTGATCAGAAAGTTGACCCACATCCTCTTCCCATCCCTTCCTGCAGGTCAAAGAAATACTCTTTCAATGTTGGAGTAGTAGGGTTTTGTGCACATTTGATATAAGTCCCTTCCTAGCCACAGAGCCTGTGATGTCTGATAGAAGTGCAGCCTCCATGCATTTACAAGAGCATAACTTATACTGCATGATGCATTTGTGAATGCTGAATAAACCTATGTCTCAGCATTCCAGGTTGCTCTTGCAGGGATTGAAAAGATCTCAGATCTCCATTCTGGTATTAATCTTGTACACTAGTGAATCTGTATTACAACTCAAACCCCTCCAGTTTGGTGAGTTTTGGCTTATTATGATTATCCCATAAGTCAAATGTTTAGTGTATTCCTCATATTGCACAGTCTGTTTGGCCAGAGCCCATACTTTGTGATGCATATGCAACATAGGCATGCCCAATAATAAGGGAAATGGCCAGATTCCAAAATAGTCACAATGGAATTCCTTGGGAACAAAGTGGTGAGTACACACTGTAAGGGGTCAGAAATGTGAATATGTAAGATTTTTTTTAACTAGGTTGGCTCTGCCCACTACTGAGAGAGGAAGCTACAACTGCTGTTGTGTTTATCTTTAAATGTAGCTAGTAGAGGGAGGACATTATGAGAAATGTGGCCATGCACATCCTTATAGTAAGGTATTTGAAAGTGTCTACAACTTTAATTTGCATGGCACAGTTAGAAAGGGCTTGCAACAGCAGGTCCAAATACAATAGTGTTGGTTTGTCACAGTCAATGGTAAACCCAAAAAGGTACTGAAATCTGAAATAGACCCATGACAGATTTTATGGATAAAAATGCTTTCTTAAATAGGAATATATAAGATAGGATATAGGAATAATAATGCATCATCTACATACAACCCACTTTTCTCCCCAACCTCGTCCTTACGAAAACCCACTGTGCCACTGTGGTTTATATGTATGTACTTATGAATGAATCCAGACAGGTAAGTGGACAGCACACTGGCCAGAAACTTTAAGTCAGAATACAACAATAAGTTGGTTGAAATGACTGAGGGTTTTTACCCAGTTTGCAGAGAATGATAATGGCCTCATCCATTAATGGAGCAGCACACTGCAGAGTTGTGCCTCATCAGAAGTGTAGAAAAGTTCAAGAAGAAGTATCTTACCATACATTTTATATATCTCCTAAGGGAAATGCCTCTAATACAGACCCCACCGATGAAAGCTTTCATCTTCTCCCACACTATAGCACTGGTTGTTGAGAAAAAGACCCTGGGGTCTTAAATAACTGTAAACAAAATGGGTTCTTTTTTTTCCAGCATGAGAGCTAAAGATGTACCAAAATTATGCTGAACAATTAAAGGGAAGAGGTCTGACAAACCTCTTGAGGCAAAAAATGTATTAGGAGTCATTGTAAAGACAGATCATTGCCCAATGATATGTCAATCCTGGAAAAGTAAATTGTAGTAGAAGAATAGCAAGGGAAATGACTCGTATAGGAATGTTTTCTTTTCCAAATATAATCAACAATAGGAGTGGCGTCCATCCAATAAGAAACCCCTGGGCCACACTGCTTGTCTAATTGACTGTCTAAGAAATTGTTAAAGTCCCCTTCCACAAAGCGAGTAACATGGGGGTTGTCAGAGATGAATTGCGCCAGGCACTTTAGCACCTGAATGCTAAACGATAGTGGCACATACATATTCATCACAATACAGACAAAATCCAATGACTTAACATAAATATATCTACCATACTTATCATCCTAGGCCTGGCTGCAGGAAAACTAAGTAGGGGTAAAAATTAAAATACTGGCACTGCAGGAGTAGCTGGAATAGAGTGAATGAAACTGAATCCTATAAGTATGGCAGCATAAACATTGGAATGTTGAACGGTAGTAAACATGGCAGTGTGCTAAACTCTCCAAATAAATAAAGTGCATGGGTTAGCAATAACAAGGAAAATGTATCATAAAGCCAAAGCCTAGAGAGTGTGGAAAGACTGTTTATGCAGTCTGTACAATATTACCTGTTTTTTAATGTGAAAATATATAGAGGGTTATGAAAATCAGCCGTCAATCAGCAGAGGTGGACCTGAAATTCCAGAGGAGGACCCCCACGCTGTGTCTATGTATTTGTTTGCATATTGCGGAGAGAACAGTCTGCTCCAGCATACTGTTCTCCCCGCTTCGGCTGTATGTTAGACTCAGTCGAGCCGAAGCATATGCCTTTGGCTCGACTGAGCCGCTCGGCCAACTTCGGGAGCTGTACGGGCTATAGTGAATAGCCCGTACAGCAGCCTTTCGGTTCTGCTGAACTGAAGGGGTCCTGGGGCCGAAGCTAGATCATTCGGCAGTGAATAACCCTCATACAATTTATTTTGTTTGTTTGTCCTCAAAACCTGCATGATGTATGTAATTTAGCAAATACATCCTGTTAAAATACTGTCTATGCAGTCTGTACAATATTCTTTTTTAATGTGAAAATGTACAGTTTATGCACATACAGTTTATATACAGGTTTTTTTCTGTCCTCAAAAGCTGCATGAGGTATGTAAGTTAGCAAATGCTGCCTAAGAGAGATTTCTGAAAAACGTTTTATGGTGTTTGTCCAATAATAGTTCATTGCAATACAATATATATTTTGTAGGGATGCAACAATATCAATTCTAGTACCAGTGCCGATATTGAATATTTGGGTGAGTACCAAATGATCGGATACTTACCCCCGATTTTGTGTCCTTAAAATCAGCATTAAGTATGTGATTTAACAAATTCTGCCTACAAGAGATTTTTTAAATACTGTCTTCGCAGTCTGTACTATATTCTTTTTTATGTGAAACATATGCCATTTATAGTGTTTTTTTTGTCCAAAAAAGCGGCATGGGTTATGTGATTTAGCAAATGTGGCTGACAAAAGGTTGTTGAAATACTGTCTCTGCAGTCTGTATAATATTCTTTTTTTGTTAAAATATACACTTTATAGTGTTTTTGTCACTAAACGTATAATAGATTTGCCTTTTTATGCAGAGCCAAAGCTAGATGGACAACCAATAGATATTTTCAATTAGAATGTCCGTTGTTCATTGTGGTCTTTCTTAAAATCTTTGGCAGCAACAAATTTGCTACATAACCAGGATGCATGGAACAGCTGGAAAATCCACTGATCCATGATAGTATAAGCAATCAGGTAAAGGTTAAATAGTACTAGGCACACAGAGTGAAGCTAACAGTTGTTCTATATGTCAGGATAAATGTGGTAAGACAAAGCATTCCCTCTAGAATTGAATCTCTGCTCTACGCACTATAATATGCTATAATACAATGCACATTAGTGTATTAGAAAGGTTAAAGTGCTCTGAAACTATGGTCTAAATGCTTGTCAAATCACTTAAAGGAGAACTCTTCCTTCAAGTAAAAATGATCTTAACCCTTGAGGGGGGGCTATCCCCTCACTGCAAGGGTTAAGTGCCTGATTTCATCTAGGTGCGAAAATAACAAAGTTATACTTACACAAATCTTGCCGTCGTCTGGCTCTTAGACTGGTGCCTGAAGCCTCTCTCCTCCTTCACTCCAGCAATGAAACATTTTTTGGCATTCTCATGTCCAATACATTGTATTGGACATGATGACTCATAGAACCTTAGACCCCTGGAGCAGAGGGGGAGGAAGGCATCAGAGACCTGTCAGCTGTGAAATTCAGGTGAGTAGACCTTTGTTATTTTTTCTCCTAGACAAAAATGAGCACTTAACCCTTGCAGTGTGGGTGTAGACCCAATGCAAGGGTTAAGATCATTTTTCCCCTGGAGCTCTTCTTTAACCACTTCAAGACCGTATATACTGTATATGTTGTCTTCCTGAAGTGGCTCCTGAAGTGTTACATAGTTACATAGTATTTGGGGTTGAATAAAGACATACGTCCATCAAGTCCAACTCATATAGCGATTCCTGAAGTGGTTCCTGAAGTGGTTATACCAAGATTATGGCTGCTGCTGCAGCCATGATCTTGGTATTGTTTTTTTTTGGCAGGTGGTGCTCATTCTTAACAAGTGATCTGGGTAGCTGTATAGCTGCCCAGTTCACTGGTAGCAGTCTGCATAGGTGATGCCCCCCTGCATCCCCACTGTATTTTTTGGAGTTCCCTGCTCCTCTGGGGGCGAAAGACCCTGGTGCTTCCTGCTCACAGCTGTCACAAAGCAGACTGAAATTCCAGTTTAATAAGTTTAACCCCTTCGTGACTGACGACGTACAGTCGCCAGCATCGGGGCTGTTTAAACAGCCTCCCGGCGGCTATTGCCGCCGGGACTCTTTTTAAACTTGGAAAGCCGACTGTCAGCTTTACAACAGAAGCGATTCTGGCGACTTACCTGCGACACAGAAGGGTCCGCCCCCCCCCGCCGGACACCACCGCCATGCTTCCCGGGCTCCGTTGCCCCTCCTACGGGACCGGCTTCCTTGGTGTCCGCGGGGAGCTGGGGAGGAGGTCGATAAACATCAATCCCCTCCCCGTTCTATGGGACCGGGAGCGATGCAGATTGCATCACTTCCGGTCCCTGGGCTGTCAGTTCTGGGCTCCTGCAGCCCAGCTATAAGCTATTGAAGTGCGATCTGCACTTCAATAGCTTATTTCCAGTGTAAAGGTGACACTGGGGGTCTTTTGGACCCCCAGCATCACCTTAAAGAGTACCTGTCACCACCATCTGCTATCACATGGGGGGGCGTGTAAGTCCCCCTATGTGATAGCAGTCAAAGTAAAGTAAAAAAAATAAATAAACTTTTTTTAGATTAAAATAAAATAAATCTAATAATACTAATAAAAATGTAAAAGTCCCCCGCCCCCGTGAGCACGCACGTCACCACGTAAACACGCGTCGGGTGCTCCTACGTATGAAAACAATGAACGCACTACACATGTTGGTATCGCCGCGCACGCCGGAGTGAGAGCAATAATTCTAGGGCCAGTATTTTGGGGTATCTCTAAATTAATGACCTGTGGGGGCTTTTAAAGCGTCGTTGTAACCTCATCTTTTATACTGCATAAAAAAATTGGTATTTTGTTGTGTTTTGGGGCATTTAATTAAATTTTTCACTAAATGTTGGGGTTTAATAAGGAGTTGCGCTAATATTGCGCAACATAAACATTTGCAACTACCACCATTTTATTCTATAGTGTCTTGGCATTCAGAAAATATATGTTTGGGGGTTTTAAGTCATTTTCAGGCCTAAAATGTGGAATATAACATGGGTGCAAAAAAATGAAAAAAGGCCTCAGTCATGAAGGGGTTAATAAGTGACAAAAAAGTAAAAAATAAAATGTAACAATTAAAACCAACCCTGCCACCCCCACCATCTGCATGCGAATGAAAACGCACGTTTAGGGCATTCACGTGGATGAAAATGACAATTGCACCAAACATGTTAGGCATTACCATGAATAGCAGCATAAGAGCAATAATTCTATGGCCATAATTCACTGTTAACTCTAAAATGATGAGTGTTGAAGGCTTTTAAAGTGTTGGCTATGGGCAATTTTGAGTACCATAGCTGTTGGCTATTCTATAGCCAATTAGTATTTTTTGCAATAAAATTATAAATGAATGCGGTTTTGCAGTGTTAAAGCCTTGGGGATACATGTCCATGAGCCCTCATGAGGGCATTAAATTTTTCACTAAATGTTGGGGTTTAATAAGGAGTTGCGCTAATATTGCGCAACATAAACATTTGCAACTACCACCATTTTATTCTATAGTGTCTTGGCATTCAGAAAATATATGTTTGGGGGTTTTAAGTCATTTTCAGGCCTAAAATGTGGAATATAACATGGGTGCAAAAAAATGAAAAAAGGCCTCAGTCATGAAGGGGTTAATAAGTGACAAAAAAGTAAAAAATAAAATGTAACAATTAAAACCAACCCTGCCACCCCCACCATCTGCATGCGAATGAAAACGCACGTTTAGGGCATTCACGTGGATGAAAATGACAATTGCACCAAACATGTTAGGCATTACCATGAATAGCAGCATAAGAGCAATAATTCTATGGCCATAATTCACTGTTAACTCTAAAATGATGAGTGTTGAAGGCTTTTAAAGTGTTGGCTATGGGCAATTTTGAGTACCATAGCTGTTGGCTATTCTATAGCCAATTAGTATTTTTTGCAATAAAATTATAAATGAATGCGGTTTTGCAGTGTTAAAGCCTTGGGGATACATGTCCATGAGCCCTCATGAGGGCTCATATCCTTTAAACATTCGGCCTTGACTATTTTTAAGTTATAAATGAGAAAATATCCATTGAGAAAATAAATTGTGTGAACATTCACTTCAATTACTCAATCATGTGCAGATGAAATACGTAAACAGGGATTTTCTTTTCAAAATTATTTCATAATAAAAGTGAATTTTCCTTCAGCAAATCAGCCCTTAATTGGGTTCACTGTGAAAGGGAATTTTCATTATGCAAGGGAATTTTTCCTTAGCTTAGTGAATGTTGTGAAAACTCACTTTGCAAAGAATACTCAATCATGTGCTACGAAAAAATAGTATGTTTGTGTGCACATGATTGGATGGTGGTGGTCAATAGAGCATCATCTCAATCACTAAGCAAATTGCAAATTCCTTTGCACAGTGAACAGCCTATGTACCTTAATAAATCAACACCAGTGAGTCTATGCATATTGTCACCTCAATATGCTAACAGTTTGCTGGAGTGGATAACAGCAACTATGCAATATCTTATTCCACCAACAAAAATGCATGGACTTTTGCAGGGACAGCAACAAAGGACCAGTGACCAGTGAGGATTACTTAAGCAGCCAGGTACAGCAGTCTATAAACTTTTATTATATACAGCACCATATTACTGATTATGTATGGATAGCTGTGTGCTGCCTCTGGAAGCCCTGCTGCCCTCGGCCAAGGCCTGCTCGTGCAGTATGTTGCCTTTGCAGAAAGTCAGCCATGATTACGTCATTTGTTCATGAATTAAAAATTACTGTTGTAACATTATAGTCACAATTATTGATAGTATATAAACAAGTAGATATCAATGATGCTGTAGAAACTGTGTTGTGGGAATGTCTAGTCCAGATAATGATTGTTTTGCAAGTATTGCACAGCAATTTTGTACATTAGGAAAAGAGGTAGCAATATATATTTCTGGTACTCTGTACATGCAGAATACCGCAGTTCATGTCAGCCTAGGATAAACCTAGGTCACACATATACATTTTCAAAATCCTGCCAGCCAGTGCTAGTCTATTCACTAAGCTGCTGTATGCAGCCGAGTGAATAACCGACCCGAAGTGAAGTGAGCCAAACGCTGTTCAGCTATTCACTATTCACAGCCGTACACGGACTAAAATCAGCCATACATGGGCTTGCTGCGGCTGGCTTCGGGTTGGCCAAACATGATCAGCATGTTCGGCCAACACGAAGTGCAGAAGGAATATCTGGATCAGGTGAGCCGAACCCCCGGCAGGCTTCTCGCTGCGGTTCGGCCTATTCTCATAGATGCCAAAAAGCTGTGAGTCAATAGCCTCTGTGGTACCGAGCAGAATAGAAAAACAGTTAAAAAAATAGAATAAATAAAATAGAAAACGATTGGGCGGAGCTAGCAGTGAAAGCTAGCTGCGCCCAACTGTTTTCTATTGGCCGGGCGGTTCTGCTGCCGTCAGAATAATTTAAAAAAGAAACACCATAGGAAGGCATAGCTAGATTTCTATTGGCTATTTCACTTTGCAATAGCCAATAGCAAACTAGCTATTGCACCCGCCCTCTGCTGCTGTTAATCACCAGAAGGGGACCTGATGGTGAACTGCAGGGCCCCCTCTGCTGATTGACAGCAGCAGTGGGTGGACGCAATAGCTAGTTTGCTATTGCAAAGTGAAAAAGTCAATAGGAATCTATCTATGCATTCCTATGCTGGCTTTTTCTGACTGAGGGTGGCCAGCGGCCCCATGCCAGAAAAAAAAAACAGATTGCAAGGAAAAGTTTACCCTGCTCAATCGAGCAGAGTAAACCTTTATGGGAGAAAGTGTTTCTCTCCTGGGCGGCCGGGAGCCGTATTAGACTCCCAGATCGCCCGGGAGAGTAATGACAGATGGCGTCCCTGGTTACCATGTAACCAGGGACGCCATCTGTCATTACACACTGAGAACCCGGAGAGGCCGTGATATAATAGCAGCCCCCCTGGGTTCTCAGTGTGTAATGACAGATGGTGTCCCTGGTTACCTGGTAACCAGAGATGCTGATCTCTCTGCTAGTGGCCGGAGACAGCAGTGAGAGGAAGGCTGGCTCTGCCCAGCAGTCAGAAGCAGGCTGTCGGCCGGCCAATGGGCGGCCATTCAGCCAGCTTCGGCTTTCACCTCGGCTCAGTGAATAGCCCGTACAGCAGCCCTTTGGTTCTACTGAACCGAAGGGGTCCTGAGGCCGAAGCTAGCCGAAGGATCAGCCGAAGCTATGGCTAGATCCTTCGGTAGCTTAGTGAATAGGCCCCAATAGTCCAGTGGAAGAGGAATTCACAGTCTTCAATTGAAGCAATAAAGCTATTTATGTTGGTTCATATGGTTCAAGATTTGTGAATGCGTCTTCTACTGGACCACTTGCATTTACTTGTGCACCCAAGCAATTTTTTTTATTTTTTTAACTCTTATCTGAGTTCCCAACATTGGAATTTTCTTTATAAACATACAGTATATGCAACAGTTAAAACTGCTGTATCTAAATATGTGTATATGTAATATTGCATTTAGAAAAATATATCTATTATTATTACACATGCAGTTATGCTGCTTCACTTGCAGTTCTAAAGGCTCCTGTAGGACAGTCTAAACAGTTCCCAAATCCAGTTACCATGTGATACACTAGGCTCACTGGTGCCTTACACACTTCCCCTCTCAGGAATTGCAATGCACAGTGGTTTCAGCAGCTGAGGCACTGCTGTCAGTCAAGAAAGCAATGAACAGGACTAGATTTGGTCATCTGCTGATTGACAGGCTACAGGCTTGTGAATCAGCAGTGGCAATGCTGATACCCATGCTCTCTTCAGTGACAACTCTGCTCTAAATTCCGGAGTAGTTTAGCAGTGTTTTCACCCCATCACAGCAGGTATTTGTAATACATTGCAGGGGGACTAAGGGAAATCTGAAAGTGCATGTGGAATGTTAGCTTACTATTAAGCACTGCAGAGCCCATATTTTATCTTAATGGCCACAGGTCTACTTTAAATATTGGTGCTGAAAACTGGAAAATATTCTAAATTGATCAAAATCTATCAGGAAAATTGATTTCACTGAACATGTATACACTGAATGGCCAGATTATTATGACCACCTGACGTTTGTAGGCAAATTAGCTATAATTTTGCACTGAAGTTGCTAGAGGGCCAGACCATTATAAATAGGGAAGCAGGTTTTTTACCACGACAGTAGAAGAGATTTTTTTCTGAAGATATGGGTAAACAATGCGATTTAACAGCCTTTGAACGTGGGATGATTGTTGGCGCTCGTAGCCATGGAGCGAGTATCAGCAAAACAGCAGAATTCATTAAATATTCAAGCAGCTGTTGTTAAAGTGTTTAAAGACTGGACTGTCAGCCGAAAATCTGGGTCTGAACGTGCGAATTGTGGCTGTCAGCTACTAGTCAATGTTAGGGCAGAATGGAGAGTGGCAAGACTGGTAAAAGACAACAGAAGGGCAACAGTGCATTAAATTACTGCAGATATTAATCAGGGATCTTCTCAAATGATCGCTGAATGCACTGTTCGCCGTACACTGCATCGTATGGGATATGGAAGCCGAAGGCCTGTTCGAACACCTTTGCTGTCTGCAGTTAACAAGATAAAACATCTCCAATTCGCACAGGAACACAAAGATTAGACAGTCGAGCATTGGAAAAAAGTAATGTGGTCCGATGAATTATGTTTCCAGTTGCATCATGCAGATGGCAGAGTGAGAATTTGGCGGAAACAGCATGAAAGCATGCACCCCACTTGCATGAGTACAACCCTTCAAGCTGGTGGGGGCAGTGTTATGGTTTGGGGCATGTTTTCCTGGCATGATTTGGGCCCTTTAATTCATGTGGAACAACGTCTGTATAGCACAACATACCAAAGTATCGTTGCTGATCCTATCATGTTGATGGAGTATCCCAATGGAGATGGCTTCTTCCAACAGGACAATGCGCCATGCCATGGTGCTCGTATTGTTTAGGAGTGGTTTCAAGAACATGAGGGAGACTTTACCTTGCTTAGGTGGCCCCCACAATCACCAGATCTCAATCCAATTGAGCATTTGTGGGACGAAGTTGAAAGAGCCATCAGGAAGCTGGTTCCACAACCATCAAATCTCACAGAACTGGAGAGTGCTATTCATCAGGCATGGTGTCAGATTCCTCGCATTACCTATCAACCTCTCGTGGAGTCAATGCCAAGAAGAATCGCCGCAGTATTGAAGGCAAAAGGTGGCCCAACGAAGAACTGATAGGGGTGGTCATAATAATCTGGCCACTCAGTGTATAAATATCTATGTTTTTTATGTATACTAATGAAAGGGGTAACATAAAAAGTGAGCAACAAGAAGTACAATTTTAATTTCAGTTATTTATAAATAGGACTCGGAAAAGCATTCTGCCTTTGCATTGACGTTGTGTTTTACAAATTACTTAACCATTTTCCTGTGTATAAATCTGAATTTGTACTGCACTAGCCACACTAAGTAGAGAATTAGCATAGATTTAAAAGTAGAAAGAGCCAACTATATTATGTGATTTATTTTCCTGCCCCAGTTCCTAGCATATTTATTTTAATATCTTTCAGAACAGTTTACATTTTCTTTATTATTTGTTTTTATGTGCTTGGTAACAACCAACAAAATACTGTCTAGTCTTTTAATAAACTGAGTTTGTTGATTTGTTTAATAAATTGAGCATATTCTAGTGTTTTACTGCATATTTCATTTTGACTATTAGTATGCTTTGATCAAGAGTTCTCTTTATTTAATTTGTGCCATTGTGAGACAGGCATTCCAAGCTTTCTTATTTTCCAGATGAGCAGTCTTCCCCAAATGAACTGTGTTTTTATTGGGATGATAAAACTGTGCATAAAAGTACCAAACCTACAGAATAGACTTCCTTGGTGTAATGCTGTAGAATGTTTAGATGGTTAAAAATTACAGTCATACTCATCTTTCCTGTTTCTTCTTTATAGCATAACCCTCATTTGTAATATTTTTATGCACAGTTGCATTTTTCTGCACTTCCATTAAGTATCTTATTTCACCATGCTATTTATTCAGTGGTGACCTTTGTAATAAACCTCTTAAAATGTGAGATGTATCTTTCACTGAAATTAGACTGCTACTATTATATCCTTGAAACACTTCAGATCTCATGTTTAGAGATTTTAGAGGGACATAAAGTCATTTTGATAACCAGTTCCTATTAGTTTTCTCGTCATGCAACAAGAGTACCTATATCAGAGGATTTCTGAAGCCACTTTTGAGTGTATAATAAGTGCTGCTTTAAAACATATTTAGTATGTTCAGTTACATACCATGGAAGCATTGGCTTCCATGATTTCCTAGGCTTATGTTTTCAAGACACTGGATTATAGCATTTTATTTTAATTTAGAGGCGTTTTTTTTTATTTACCATTTCCTTCTTTTAATTATTATTGTAACTGTTTCTAAATGTCAACTAATATATTTTATGGAGTGTGTTTAATGGGCAAAGCAGAAAAGCAGCTATTTGATGGCTTTAGAAAACTATATGAATCGTGGTTTCTGCTAATAACTATTGTTAAAGGTAAGACCTTGTTTTGCTGAAGTTCACGTTCTCCTAATATGTTAAAATGAAATACCAGTAGTCCCTACTGAATACATGATGTGGTTAAAAGTGACAAAGTAGAAACTAGAAAAAAGGTATCTACCACAATTTTGATTTCTAATTCTGCTATACTGTTTTTATTTTTCAATGATAAATCAATTAGTTGACCTGCTATATGAAAACTGGAGAAGATCATTCACAATGAGTTTTAAAAAGTATATAAACCCAAGATAATAAAGATAATATAGAGCAGCTTGCCAGTCCTTAGATCTGGCGGCTGCATTTGTTTTTCTTTATTTGTTTCAAGCAGGACCTACATACAAAAAATATTTTATATAGATCCACATAAGTGATTAGATGCATCACATCCCCAATTACTAGACAACTATTACCAATGCTATTAAAAATGAATTTTATTCCTAATAAATATTAAAATTAATAAAAACGATGGGGTCTATTCACTAAGGTGTCGAGGGATCTAGCCGTAGCTTCGGCTGATCCTTCGGCTAGCTTCGGCCCCAGGACCCTTTCGGTTTAGTAGAACCGAAGGGCTGCTGTACGGGCTATTCACTATAGCCCGTACAGCTCCCGAAGTTGGCCGAGTGGCTCAGTCGAGCCAGAGGCATATGCCTCAGCTCGACTGAGCCGGGGTGAAAGCTGAAGCTGGCCGAGCGGCCGGCTATTGGCCGGCCGACAGCCTGCTTCTGACAGCTGGGCGGAGCCAGCCGTGATCTTACGGCTGGCTCCGGCCACTTGCAGAGAGATCAGCGTCCCTGGTTAGCAGCTAACCAGGGACGCTGTCATTACACACTGAGAGAGGCCTCTCTGTGTTCTCAGTGTGTAATGACAGATGGCGTTCCTGGCTACCTGGTAACCAGGAACGCCATATGTCATACTCCTTTTTTTGGCTGCCGTCAGAATAACAAAAAATCACCATAGGAATGCATAGCTAGATTCCTATTGGTTATTTTAATTTGCAATAGCCAATAGGAATTTAGCTATGCATTCCTATGGTGATTTTTTTGGCTGAGTCAAACTCCTTCTGCACTTCGGGTCGTCCAAACATGCTGAGTATGTTCGGCCGACCCGAAGCCAGCCGAAGCCACCCGATGTACGGATGATTTCAGCCGATATACGGCTGGAATCAGCCGTACCAGCCTGAAGTGAATAGCCGAACAGCGGCTCACTTTGTTTGGGGTCGGTTAGTCACTTCTCTGCCTTTAACCCAAAAATTGCATATTCATTAATAGATCATCATTTGCCATACTTGATGACAACAACATTTCACATATCTCGGTGCATATAGGTAGGCAGTGAAAAAAATCTCAGTGAGTTTCACACCTTCAGGAGATAGGTGGATATATATGATTATATACATAAAATATACACCAATCCATTTCAAAAGATATATTTCAATATCTATGAACCTTAATTGAAGATAATAATACCCAAAGGGCCACAAATGCTTACCTAGACATATCAAGCAAAAGGAATACCTTGCAACTTCCCCTTATATTAGTTTATACCAGAAGACTACAATACAAGGATCACAATGCATATAGGCAACTTTAAACTTAATCTGAAAGAAAACACATCACACAACAAACAGAAGGAGTTAACATATATAACTTTTTTTACTGAGTGGTATGCAGCCAAGGACAATCAATTTTGATAATAGTACTTTTTACCCAATATAAAGGAGTCTTAGGGGTCTATTCACAAAGCTGCCGAGGGCAGCCGAGTGAATGACCGATCAGAAGTGAAATGAGCCGAACACTGTTCGGCTATTCACTTCAGGCTGGTACGGCTGATTTCAGCCGTATATCGGCTGAAATCAGCCGTACATCGGCTTGCTTCATGTGGCTTCGGATAGTTTATTCACAAAGCTGCCAAAGGATTTACCCTACCATTTGGCAAATCCTTCGGCATGCTTTGGCTGGAGAAAGCAAATGGGTTGTGAATTGAATGGCTGCTGTACGCACTATTCTCAATTCACGTATAACAGCATAAGGCAGCCAAAGTAAACAACTGAATGTAGCCGAGCTGAACTAACATGCTCCGTCTCTGCAAAGCCGAACAAACAGCCAGAGTGGGCAGAATGGTCCGCTGAAGTGGACCGAAGCAATGAAAGTATGTTAAAAGATAGAATAATAAAAAAAACAGCATGTGGTCCCCTTCCCAAATCATACTAGACCCTTTAGGTTTGGTAGGAGTGTTAGAGGAGACCCCCAAAGTATAAAAAAACAAAGCACAGTGTTCCCTTCCAAAGTCATATCAGATCCTTTAGGTCTGGTAAGAATTTGCAGGGCGACCCCAATGTCAACCCCCCCCCCCAAAAAAGTGGGGCCCCTAAAACCCCATACCAGACCCTTAATCTGAGCAGCTGCCTGGCAGAGCAGGAAGGGGGCGATGAGCGAGCACCCCCTCCTCCACCATGCCAGGACACATGCCCTCAACATTGGGAGGGTGCTTTTCTAGGAGGGACCCCTGGAAAAGCACCTGGCCCCTATTTCAATGAGGACAAGGCCCTCTTCCCCATAACCCTGGGCCAATGGTTGTGTGGGTCTGCGGGCTGGGAGCTTATCTGGATCTGGGTGCCCCTTTCATAAAAGGGGTACCCAGATCCCACCTACCTTGTGAATGAGTAAGGTGTAGTTGTTACCCCTACTCATTCACGTATAGTAAATAAAAGAGTAAATAAATTCACAACACCGTGAAAAAGTCCTTTATTTGAACACAAAACACAAGCCAGTTTTTGAAAAAAAAAGTGTCCATCGATGTAATCCACTGGTCAATCCAATGATGTAAATCCACATCAATCACAATGAACGATGGGCCCCAAGCTGCTGAAAGAAAAAATTCTCAACCCATCTGATCCCACCAATTTCCTGCCGCAAAATGACAGCTCTGACCAGAATGTAAAGAAATGGGCGGAGCGAGTCATGGGGGTTGATTTACTAACCTTATAAACATGCCACAAACAAGTATACACCTCTGTAGTGTGTTTAATCCCAGCATGATCTATTGGTGGAATCTAGACACCTTTGTAGTGTGTACACACCCAGCAGGTGTGTTGTGCAAAGCCCTGCATGAATTGCAAGGTGATGTTGTGTAAATTAGCTCTACATTGTGTTGCTTGCGTTGATGAATGCAGGAATGTAAATGCATGAGCTAACCATTTTTGTCTAAACGGTGAAGCAGTATTATATATGCATCATGTGCATGATCTTTCCATATATGGCATTAGTGGAAATATGCTTTTAGAGACGTTTTGGGTGATAAATAAGTTTTGCTGTGTAAAAATCACACGCATCTAGTGCGTGCGTGTGTTTAGGTTAGTAAATCACCCCCGTGATGTCACATGACTTGCTCCACCCATTTGTTTTCATTCCATGCCAGCTCTCTATCCTCTAATGGAATGTAATCAAACGGACAGAGCCATTTGTGGAATCCCGACATCGGGGGTCTCCCCTAACATTCTCTCCAGATCTAAAGGGTCTGGTATGAATTGGGGAGGGGAACCCATGCTGTGTTTTTTTTTTTTTACAATAACATTTTTATTTCTGCTTCATTACAACTGAGGTAGTGAACAGAATTGCTGAATTGAAAGACGAGCAGACCATTCAGCTATTCAATCTTTGCTGTTTCACCCCTTGGAGAATAGTGGTGAACAGCAGGGAATGAACTGCCGAACGTTCGCTTCAGCCGATCTAGATGTTGCCTTGGCTGAGGTGAACAGGCTCTTTCCTTTGCTTTGGCCAGACAAGCTGAGGCTGTCCAGCTGAGCCGAAGGGACGTGAAGTGAGCCACATGCAGCCGATGTACGGCTACAAATAGCCGTACACAGCTGCAGTGAAAAGCCGAATAGGTTTCGGCTCATTTTTTTTTTATTCAGCTGCATTTGGCAGCTTTGTGAATAACCCCCTAAATGTCTCTCCAGCAAGCACTGACAAATTGGGTGACTTGGTGATCTGTTGATAATAGTTGCCAATGTTTTTGAATAATATTTGTAATGCATTTATGTTGCCTAGTATATTTAGTATTTAACTTCATTTACTACAGTGCAGCTGTTCCTGGGTGCTGCAGATCACTTTTGGATTTAACATTTTGTGAACAGTCCAATGTTGTAAGTATGTTTTATCAATATATTTTTACTTAAAAAAGTAATATTCACAAGGTAAAGACACTCTGTTTTGTTTTTAGATGTGTCTAATATGCTTGTGTAAGCCAAATAAGTAAAAGTGCCATCAGACAGGTAATTCAGTTAATTTGTCACTTATTACAATAATGGACCCTGAAACATTAGGAAGTCATCTTCTTCCTCCTGCTCCTGTGCTTCTATTATACCAATCAGTGGGGTCTCAAGCACAAACATTAGAGGGGATAGTGTGGCTATTGCCTGCATCATTACAACTCAGCATTCTGGTTACATCTATAGTGACAATACAGTACATGAATTCTACATGCATCCTAAACAAGGAACCACTGACATGGGGAAAAATACAGATTCCCTGACCCTGTTGTGGTGCCTTACTCATGCTAAGGTGGAGTTCGAGGTATCGTAACATCACATATCAGGCAGTTTGCAAGAAAGATAAGTTGCTTCTGAATGTCAAACACTGGCTGGGTATGACCACCTGAAGTGGCTACACACTCTTCTGGCCTGCCTCAGAAGATCATGTATACCAGGGGGTAACTTATTAGAAACCTCTGCACCACTAGGTTGAGAACTTGTGCCAGGAAAGGTACATGCATGAACTTTCTCTGCCAAAGGGCAGACAGCAGGTTAGCTGACAGAATCTATTTCTCAGTGTGGTCCCTGTCCTCCAGTCATACTAGCTGTAAAAAAGCATGGGAGCGTTTTGTCTGAGCCATAACATACCCTTTTGGTCACTTGTCAGCCATTGAGGAGTAGGGGTGGAGGTAAATGATCTGTCACTGTCACTAATCTTCAGGATGTGGGGTGGCAACACCAGTGCCAGTGGTGTGCCCCATCCTTCATCGTTCCGGGCCATCAGCAAAGTTGCTAAGTGGGTCTTGAAGGAAATATAAGATCCCTGCCAATGCTTGCTCATGATTTTGTGGTCTAGCAACATGGAGACATTAGCTTCCACCTTCTGGGTGAAAAAATGGCGCCTGGTACATGGCCACAGTAGTACACCATGGGCCACAAAGTGGCAGAAGGGGACAGACTATCAGCTGGAATAGGAGCAGATGTAAAGCCAGCACTTTTTCCAAGCTGGCATTGAGATGCTGAACATGGAGTGACTGGATGCATATTTTTTCTTGTGTCCCATCAATTGAGGAGACACCTGCCTGCTTAGCGAGTGATGGTAACATGAGGTTTGTAGACTTAGAGTGAGATTGAAGCCAAAACTTGCCCCTACCCTGCTGTAAGTGGAATAAAGTAAGCCTCTCACACGCTTGGTAAAACTTCAATCCCTATCACTTTTGAATCCAGATGCACAATCTTCTGTAGTGGGGACAGAGGTGGAAAGGGAGGAGAGGGAGGAGGAGTGAGACCTTTTGCTGTCGACAAGTACCATTCATGTGCTGCTTTTACAGAGCTCTGTAGTGAGCAATCATGTGGCTGTTCATGCATGTGGTACCCAAATGATTGATTGTGTGAAAACAGGCCCACACAACTGAGCTATGGGTAGTGGACCTGGTGATACCAGTGGAATGCACCTGCTGAGTTATGCAATCCACTGAACAGCTGCTCTTTCAACTCCTCTGTCAACTGCCCCTGGAATACATCCTTCCCCGCTGTTGTTGTGCTTCTCCCTCACTTTCCTCTTCTACTATCTCTGGCACCCAAGTACAAATGGAGGCCTCATCATCATTCCAACCCTCCCCATCCCTCTCTGCAATCTTTTCTCTCCTCCTCACCCCAGATGAAATAATGTGTTGCACATCCGCCTGCAGAAAGTGACTAAAACTGTGATTAAATAATTCAGCTGACTTCTCCAAAGTTAGCTTGAATAAAGAAAAATAACGGGGTGCATTTGTAGCTGCAGATGACATTATGCTACTCTTTGCCTAGGAGAAAGAGGAGGAGTATGATGGCATACCCACTGCCAGAAAAGAAAGGCCGATATGTCCTGTCTTGAAGCTGTGCCCTTACTACCACTTTGACCTGTGGACACAGAACCTGCTTGCCTAGTAGTTGTTGCATGTGAATAACCTCAGATCAACAAAATTCAATATGTAATTAACTTGAAATTACTTACAAACACTCCCTTTTCTTTAGTCCTCCCAGGTAGGATGATAATGAGTGATCCCCTAGTTTAAATAACAGCTATGGCAATAGCCGGATTGGGTGCTTTACTTCACTTAACACTGTTGGTGCTTTTGTGGACAAAAGTATGTGATGCTAATAAAGATCAAGAAGGTCATCCTGCTGCTGACCTTTAAAAAAAAAGGACCTGACAAAAATATACAGTATGTATAAAAATAAAATATACCTAATGAAAAAAAATTAAATAACTTAAAGGCTAAAACCCAATCAGCAACCCTAATACACTATACCCAAAAATCCTTTTTATTATAAACTTTTTTTATAAACTTAAAAAAAAGATAAATGTGAATAGAAAGAAAATTAAAAAAGCAATACAATGGGGAACAGCAGAAACACTGCAAAAGAACTTGTCACTGGCAAACACAAATTACAAAAAAGAGTAGTCCTAAAAAGGACTGTTGGGTCCATTCACAGTAAATACAGTTGGGTTCAAACTGTGCCCCAAACTACAATTCACTGTAATGTACCAGTGGTAATATACTGCAATTAATATAGCACTGCATATAGCACTATAATGTATAGTTCTGTGGTAGAACAGTAGCACAGTAAAATAATACTAATTGCCTCTCCCTGCAATCACTGTCATCTATCCATCACCATACTGCAACAAACACTGACAAAGGGCTGCTGGGAAAGCTGGCTTTTATAGTGACTGGACTGGCACATTGTTCACAACAGTTTATTGGCCACAGCTCCTGCCAAACATCCTTGGAAATTCAGAGTTCAACCAAATTGCGAAAGGCAAATTTTTACTTAACAGCAGTCCAAACCTGAACCTCAAATTCATTGTACAATACACACAAAAAACTTGTCTTTTTAAATCTGTTGTTTCCTAAAATCTGTTAAATGACAGCTTTCAAAAATGTTTGTCAAGTGTGAAATCTCTTATAGTGACACACTGATCACTGTTTGTTTATACAACCTTGATTTATTTGTATTTTTTTAACTGAAAACTGCTTGAATCTTTACAGGTATCACAAAATGTTTTGGGCTTATATTCCGAAAAGCTTGTACATCCAAAAAACCCTTGTACATCCTTTGGACCCTTGATCACCAAACATCACATCTCCGTGTCTTTCAAGCCCATCAATACACTGAGCCAGAAGCTTGTACATCCAAAGACCCAATATTTAAACACATGCAAAGTAACTGGGCATATACAGTGCAGTGTAGTGAGGAATGAAAATACCTGTACATTAGGGAGACAAAACAACCTCTTAACAAACAAATTGCCCAACATTGTAGGCAAATTCTACAGCTCTAGACTTAGCAGTTTTCCTACATCTTAAGTAAAAGGGCCATTCTTTCGAGGACAGTGAAGTGCACATTTTGGGCAGAGAGGACAACTGGCTTGTGTGAAAGAGGCCATTCATGTCATACTGGAACAACCACCCCTAAACAGTGGTGGGGGGCTTCAACATCACCTGTCTTCCATATACAATGCCATTTTAACATTTCTACCCTGGAAATTCGATAACAATTCTCACCTTCAGCCATGTGAATAGAAATATTAACACATGCAGACTACCTGATACCAAGTATGAGATTATGTAACTAGAATAAAGTGGTTCCACAACTTTTACCCCTCCCATTTTGTTCTTGGAAAATCATTATCTGCCTTGACACATTCCATGGTGATTGGATCAAGGTGTATGTGCTACATATATGGATATAAATGCTGGGGTATGTTCCTACAATTTATTAAGCTACAGTTAAATGTGACTAACTAGTACTTGCTAAACTAATCAACTTTTCTCAAAATCTATATTGACTAAGTAATTTGCCCTTTAAAAAATTATGTAAATCTTTGGAGGAAACTTTAATATCACATTTTCAAAAACAGTTGAAGCAAATGCACATCATTCACCTTGTTAAAATCATCAAAGAAATTGGTATGCAAATATTATGATTTATGGAAAGTCGAACACCCCAGAGGAAAACAATTCAATTTATTGCAGTTCCATAAAATATTTTGGCAATACTCCTGTGCTATTCAATCATCATCCATTCATTCAATCTCCTAGTCTGATTATGGAACTTTTGATATTAAATTAAATCCTCAACATGATTACATTAGTTAAGGATACTAGCGATTACATTAATTTATTCCAAAGTGGGAAAAAAGTAACACAAATATACAAGAAAACTGTAGAAATGTTTTAACTAAAATAATAATCTGTTTCCAATGTGTCTGTCCCCTGAGAAGATCATAAAGTCTTATTTACCGATAATTGTTTATCTTCAATTATTGTAAAGTAAATACTCCAGTTTTGATCAACTATTGAGATAACATACAGTATACGCTTATACTATTATGTTGAAAATGCATTTCCATTGCAATGTATGAATTTCCATTGCTAACTATGATAGGGATATCCAGAATTTTTATCATCCTACTTATATAATTGGCTCACTGTGTTTCCTACAAGTTTGAAGAGAGCTTGAAATATTTAGTTCAGACATCTTGAGCAAATTCCTGTACATGTGTTTCCACTTTTGCAGTCAAATTAGAGAAACCCCCACTATATATGTGTTATATGTTCCCATCCACATAGTATAAAGCCTATGAAGCATATGTAAAAATAATAATATTTGATCTGTTGAACCATAGATACTTATGAGAGTTTCCTGAAGAAGCTGCTTGGTGTGAAACACGTTGAACCTCAGGTAAACCTGCTAAATACCCAAATCTGTGAATATTGGCATAAGATATGTACATGATTGCTCATCCCACACCTGCTATTCACTAATTATTCAATATGGCCAATATGTTTTTACTATGTTTTTAGCTTTGTTATAAATAATAAATAAAGCTTTTTATCTATAAATTGGTAGTTGTATCTTCTTGTGGCACCTAAAAAAAACCCAGGTTCCTTTATAACCATTTTTTGTTGTTTTATCTATGATTACAAGGGGTGTGGTGCCACCCACTTGCCTCACACTCTCTTTCTTGTGTTATATTTTATTGTGCTATGTGAATGGGAACATACTGTATAACAAATATAAAGTGCATGTGTTATCCCAATTTGGCTACAAAAGTGGAACTGCCCTTTCTCCTAGATTTATAATAGAAAATAGCCCTTTGTTGTCCTTGATTTTTATATTGCTGCTCGAGTCCTTCCAACTTCAGTTCAGGATAAATACATATTTCAGGTGTAATAAAATAGCCACATGTGTGGGTGACATTTTGGGTGACAAATCACTCAACCAAATATAACATCCAAATATATGAGATTTGAAAAGGCTCAGTGATTTGTCAAAGTTCAAGGTAAACCTTACTAGGTCTGAGATACTACCCATAAACATTACCTGTGATAAAGAAATGAACAAACTCTGGTCACAATGGACAGTTTAAAAGTTAATCTATAAGAAAATAATTACGTAGTAATAGTAAAGATTGGAAAGAGATTAGGAAATAGATAAGCACTGGCGTTGAGGTCTGGCATTGTTGATTGACGCAAAACCTAGCATCTTCACCGAATGGAAAGCTTTTTAAGACAGTTTACACATAGGACATCCCTAAAACATTCCTTATGTTAGCTCATTAAGAATTTGCACAAGTGCACACATTTACAAGAGACACAATTTACAACTGGCTTTATACCTTTTGCATGGCATTTGCACCACTAGATGCAGATGAAAAGCATAGGAATTTCCTATTCTACTTGGCATCATCTATTGGCAAAAATGCAGTGCAAGTGGCATTCAGCCAGAGTATGATGGGAGGATGATTCATAAATAATCTCTTTAGCGTAGTGTGTCTCAGTGGCATTTGTCATCTTACTTACATAGACAGCAATAGATTACATATTTTGAGTCCGCTGACAATGGTAGCCCATAAGTTCCAAAAAAATATTTGCTTTTTGATTCTTAGGTATTTGGCTGCTAAGGATTGCCGAGATTATTTGAAGCTGCCAAGTGCTTTTAATACTGCTGAAATAAAGTATTTTAGGAAAGTAACTTTAAGTTGATAATCCTGCAACTCTGAAGGAGACCTTGCATCCGGCTTCAAAAAGAAACTGCAGCAAGTTCCTAGTGGCTGCTCTGCAAATAGTTTCTACTGACTAGCAACAAAATCAAAAGGACACATACTTCTGGTGCTTGTCTGAGACAACCACAGTGGTGAGGATTGACCTGACCTTAATCTTAGAAAGGTTAGTTAAAGGAGATTTATTGGGTACTGCTCCCAATACTTAGGGGTCTATTCACAAAGCTGCCGAGGGCAGCCGAGTGAATGACCGATCAGAAGTGAAGTGAGCCGAACACTGTTCGGCTATTCACTTCAGGCTGGTACGGCTGATTTCAGCCGTATATCGGCTGAAATCAGCCGTACATCGGCTTGCTTCGTGTGGCTTCGGATCAGCCGAACATGCTCAGCATGTTCGGCTGACCCGAAGTGCAGAAGGAGTTCGACTCAGCCGATCTAACATCTGGATCGGCTGAGCCGAACCTCCGGCAGGCTTCTCACTGCTGTTCGGGCTATTCTGAAAGATCCCGAACAGCAGTGAGAGAATAGCCGAATGCCGCCGAGCGGCATTTGGCTCGGCTGTTCTGCTCGGTCCCTCAGAGGCACCGAGCAGAACAGAAAAAGAGTGAAAAAAGTAGAAAAAAAGCCCAGCTGTCAGAAGCAGGCTGTCGGCCGGCCGCTCGGCCAGCTTCGGCTTTCAGCACGGCTCAGCGCTCGACTGAGCTGCTCGGCCGTGATCGGGAGCTGTACGGGCTATTGTGAATAGCCCGTACAGCACCCCCTCGGTTCTCCTGAACCGAAGGGGTCCTGGGGCCGAAGCCAGCCGAAGGATCGGCCGAAGCTACGGCCAGATCCTTCGGCAGCTTTGTGAATAGACCCCTTAGAGTCAGTGTCTGACACTGCAGGTGTCACATGCTGGCTCTATAGATCGAGAGCTCAGCGATCACGAACTACTGAGCACTCACATTCTTCTCATTTAGGAAAGCAGTGACTGTCAGTCACCACTCTCCACAGGGATTCCCCCTCCCCTCTCTGTTCCTACCATGCTCACTGGAGGGACAGAGAGGGGAGGGGGTGGGCACAGCCGGCTCTGGATCTAGAGCTGTCAATTAGGCAGTAGGGTGTATCCGGACAATATTGTCATGATTTTTCCCAGCTGCATCGAGACTCTGCGCTGTCAGAAAAAAGCAGGCAGTAGCTTGCTAGATGCTGACTTTGGGTCACAGAAGTATATTAGTAAATGTACTCCTGTGACCCAAAAGAGGACGTATGCCTAAAAAAGGTTTGGCTTTAGTTCGATTTTAACGAGATTTAAGAGTAAAATTCACTGTAGGAGGGACTTTGGTATTGCTGTGAGTAGGGTGTACCGATACCGATAGTAGTATTGGTATCGAATATCAAAATTCAGCCAAAATTTCTTAATTTTGGAGATTTGGAAGTATCCAAATTCCAAATTACAGGCATAACGAATGCAAACGAATCCAAATTTACGATTCCGAATTTCCGATTCGGTTTTTTTTTGGACGAACTTTCGTTTTTTGGATGAAATTTCGTTGCAGCAAAGTGACATTTGAGAACAAAAAACTTTTTTTCCCTCTTAAATGTCACTTTGCTGCAACGAACGAACGAAACAAATTAGAAACGCATTAGAAACGAAAGTTTGTACGGATTTCCGCTAACTAATTTCATTCGAATGCGAATTCCGAAACGAATTGACTTTCGGACCCGAATTCCGAAAAACGAAATAAAGCAAAATCAGAATCGAAACGAAACGAAACTAAACAATTGTTTTGCTGGTGCACATGTCTAGTATCGGTGCTGATGCTGTTTGGGCGAGTACTCGTACTCAAGCAAATGCTCCGATACTTACGCCCCTTACCAGAACTTCCTGGCCAATCAGCATTGAGCCAGCCAATCAGCATGGATTTGGCTTCCCGGCCAATCAGGAAGCTGGGTGGCGCATAAGGAGACACCTTGTTCACATCATAATGCTGCATTGAGTTGTACTGTATGTCTGCATTTTTACATAGCTCAACACATGTCACTGCATGTTAACACACTGCAGGGTTTCGCAATATGGTGCATACAGTTAAATGAGAGTCATTTTGGCGAGATTTTTAATTAAGTTGAAAAAGAAAGTAAATAGTGCAATCTTTTGTATGAATGCATTACACCGCTCCTACACAACATACGCACCAGTATACAGAGCACACAACTTGTTAGACAGTGTAAATTGTTTTTTGGCTAACTAGTAAGTGTACTGGGAATGTTTTGTGTTTGTACTGTGGAAAGCTCTTACATGTGCATACTTTAAAAGCTAGTTATAAATTGATTTGTGAGGTTTAGCTTGATGCCATTGTGATGTGCTGTGCTTCTGGTCTGTCCCTATACCTATAATACGGCGTGCATGCCCATAAACAGTCGATTCTGGGAGGGACAGGTGCTACATGTGATTGCAGGCAGCAGCCTGTTCTTCCCTGTGGGAGGTTGCTGATTTACGGTTTCATACAGACACCTGAACTGAACATCCGTACCAGGATAAATGACACTGTACAGCCGCGTCCTACCATAGGGAAGAACAGGCTGGTGCATACTATCACATGCAGCACCTGGTATACATACATTAATTACACACGGTGACAGAAAAATGGACTTGCATGATAAAGAATCAGTATGACATATTTCATAACATTTGGCCTCTTGGATTTATTTCTTAGAATTGGAATGGTATAAATAGATTGTCACCACATAGCTAAGAGTCAGCAGTTTACCTTCTTTTTTTTGCGGCAGCACCACTATCACTGCTATATGACTATATACCAGTCAGTTTCTGTTTGTGAACAAACTAGTCATGGATCCTGGATGGTATTATTGGCCAAATATGGTAATGACCATAATTGGTCAATTATGCCACACAGGATTCCTGGTCTGTTTCTTTACAGTGATCTGTCATTTTGCAATGATAGTGCAGTGGGACAAGATTGTATGGCAGTGGGTCATTATAGAGACAGATCATCATGATTGATGCTGCATCTACATTACTGGATGACATGTTCAACATTGGATTTAAATTGGGCGTCATTGTTTACTTTTTAGAACTAAGTATTTTTTCCCAGTGTCTGTGGTTTTAGTTTTTTATTTTCGTTGGGGGGAGTAATAAGGGGGACTAATGTACATTCTACCCTTTTCCACTGGATATCTGGGGCCCCCCTATTATAAATGGGATTACAGTTGGTCCACGTTTCCTATAAGCCCCCGAAAACCCCCCACATCCTCTAGAGGCATTGCATGTGGGGGTGAGGTCCTTGTCCTCTCAATATGGAGACAAGGTGCATTGGAAAGGAGGGAGTCTTTGCTGACTCCCCTTGTAAAGTACTCTCCCAATGTTGAAGCTATGTACCATGTATGGTTTAGGAAGGTGGGCGCATGCGTGCTGCACTGCCATCCTAGGCTACTCAGGCTGCATGCCTGGATAAATGTCTGGTGTGAGGGGAGGACTTATTGGAACCTGGAAGCCCACTTTATAATAAGGGAGACCCAGATATCACCCCTCCCCCAGGGGGGTGAGCACAATGCATATTGGCACCCCTTATTACTAGAAAAAAAGTTAAAATTGCAGTGAGACAGTGAAAGGTCAGCATCATGGGTGGTGTTCACCAGGATTGACAAGGATCTACATTACTGGATGTGATTGACTTTGGGTTTACATCGGATAGACATTGTTTACTTTTTCTAATAAAGGACTTTTATCCATGTAAATGTTCCTATTTACGTTAACTTTTTATGGACCATACTAGACCATACTAATTCCCATAGCAGGTCAATATCTGAGGGCCCCCTTATTATAAAGCTGGCTTTTAGATTCCAAAAGGCCCCCTCCACAATTTCCCACTTTCCTTTTAGTGTAAAGAAAACATAAAAACCAAGCACACTGATCTAAGTGCAGTATATAAGTAACTGTTTAATAAAGGTAACAAGTAATGCACACATCCGATGGAAGTCCAATCTCATCTGCTGGCCCAAGTTTGTTATCAGGATGGAAGGCACATGAAGAGAGCAGAGTCCAGTCCAGAAATATTGCAGATCACTTATTCTGGAAGACACAGACCTAATCCGATGGCTGAGCAGTGGTGTAGCTGGTCCTCCTCAAGGCAGGACCACAGCATCCTTGAAGAACTCAGTAGTTGTGGTCCCACCTTGAGGAGAACCAACTACAGTTATATAGCAAGGGTAGAGCAGGTAGCAGACAAGACAGTCTTCCAGGGACAAACTGGAGTCAAGGTTAGCAGCAGACAGAGAGTATTCTTCGGACACACTTAATTCAGAAATGGCAAAAGACAGATCATATTTCCAGGGAAAAGGTACTAAGACAGGAGCAGAATAGAAAGATACAAGATACAGGAACAAGATACTAAGACAGGAACAGAATGCAAGATACCAGACACAAAAACAGGATATTTAGAGACTGAATACAGGCTCATAAAGAAAGAAATATCACTAGCCCAGAGCTCGGACTTGAGATGCCTAAATAAAGTGCCACAAGCCAATCCAAAAGCAGGAGGGAGTGGGCAGGGTTGTTAGACCATAGACAACAAAAAAGACTGAGATAGTTGCTGGGGGTTGTGGTGAAGGTCATTAGACTGAAGCTTACAAAGAATTCTGGGAAAGGTGAAGTGGCAGCAAGCGACCACCAGGAGGAGCTGGGAAGCTATGACAGGTATAAGAGCATGAGGCACACTCATAACACTGATGATGTTGACCAATCACATTATAAATAGTCATCCATTCACCACACTGCAAACAGGCTAGGTTTATATTGAACTCAGGGTTGATAGCCTTTCCATAGAAAAGTAAGGGTTCTACTGCGCTTGTGGATTCTGGCTAAGAGACTTTCAGGTTGCATAATAAAAATCAAAATGGTGTTGGAATAGGTAACTGCAGGATTTGTTTTAAAAATTATATGGCAGCATGACTTGACTAATGCACTAATGTGTACAAAAACCACATGTATATATAAAACACATATCAACATACACTACCAGCCAAAAGTTTTAGAACACCCCATTTTTTTCAGTTTGTATTGCAATTTATGCAGGTTAATGTCTCAATGCACTCTGAAAATAAAGCATAGAATAAGTAAACAATTGGTCATCCAAAAGAAATCATGGAATAATTTTCTTTAGCAAAATGTAATCTACGTTTTTGACTCAGCAAAGTAGCCACACTCGTGACATTCTTTCTACAATGGAAATCAAATATTGTTTGGAGAGTTCTTCCTAACACTGTTGCCGAAGTTCCCACAAATGTGTTGCACTTGTAGGTTGCTTTGCTTTTACCCTTCTGTCCAGTTCATCCCAAACCAGCTCAGTGGGGTTTAAAGTCTGGAGACTGTGCTGGCCATCTCATGATTTGAAGCTTATCATCTTGTTCTTTTCTTCTAAGGTAGTTATGATACCACCTGGATGTATGCCTGGGGTCATTATCTTGCTGTAGGATGAACCCCTGACCAACTAGGTATACACCAGAGGGTATTGCATAGCGCTGCAAAATGTTGTGGTAGTAGTTTTGTTTCAGGGTGCCACTCACTCTGTGCAAGTTGCCAACTCTGGATCCAACAAAATAGCACCAGATCATCTTGCATCCTCCTCCATGTTTAATAGTTGGCGTCACACACCAAGGAACCATCCTTTTGCCTACTCGATGGCATACAAAATCTCTGCATGATGAATTGAAGATGTCAAATTTTGATTCATCAGCCCATAAGATCTTCTTTCAGTCTTCAGTAGTCCACTGGCGGTGCTTCATGGCCCAGGCAAGCCTCTTTTTCCTATTTTGCTATCATAGCAATGGCTTTCTTACTGCCACTCGACCTGTGAAATCTGCAAATCCAAGGCTTCTCTTGACAGTTGAACCTTGACTTGCATACTTCGATTAGTGTTAAGCTGTACTCAAAGCCGGTGTCCGGTGAGCCGCCTGTCATGCAAGCTTTTGACTCTCAGAAACTTATCTTCTGATTCTGTTGTGGCTTTGAGTCTGCCAGACCTCTTCCGGTCAGAGTTTCCTCCAGTTTCTGAGTATCTTTTGATGGGGTAGGAAACTGTACTCACTGACACCTTGGCTTTTCTTTGCAATTTGTCGAAAGTCTTAATTTACTTACATTGCTACAGAACAACTGTGAGATGTTAACCCATTACTTCTTCCATGAAAAAGGCATTTTAACTCTGAAATGTACATTATTTTTCAGTTTTGTTAACCTAGACATCTTTATTTTCACCTCTGGCAGTTTGCCTTTGTACCATTTCAGGTTATTCACTGGACTTGAACTGCAAGCATTTCAATAAAAACTGTAAACATGGGGGTGTTCTAAAACTTTTGTCAGGTAGTGTACATTTCTTTTTTCAGTTTCAGAGTTTATGCAACAAACATTTACATTTGTTTCTGTTGTGCTCAGTTTTTTTTCTCTTTCCCTCTTTCCTATTATTGCTGCTGCTGCTTTCTCTTTCCCATGCTCACATTTTTGCCATCTATATGATTTGTTCATGTCAAAGCTGAAAACATTTTAAAGCAATGTTCTGAGGCACCATGTACAAATTTTTATGTTCTCTATGTTATACTATCCTAATACAGTGATAAAAAGACTTATTGATATCTAAAGCACACTTTTGTTCTCATTGATATTCAGATTGTATTGTTATGTAACCTGCATCTGGAAACATTTGTCTTACTTTTACAATATCTAGACCACAAGGATTATTTCCCATAAAAATGGAAAATGAAAACAAAAATCATGCTTATGTTTAAATTGTAGTTTTTACTTCTTGCTATACAAACAGAAAGTCTTATATGGATGTTCAAAGATAGATAGATAGATAGATAGATAGATAGATAGATAGATAGATAGATAGATAGATAGATAGATAGATACATTTATAGTTAAATATATTTTTATATATTTTAACCCTTATGGGATATTAACTGTTTGACTTAAATACAATCTGGGTTAAGTCTTGTTACTATGCTTCCGGTTAATACATTATGAAGATATTAATAAATAACAGAACATGAACCTGACTGTAGGATTCTTGCAGAATGCCATAATCCAGTTACATTAATGAATCGTTGTAAAATTTAGTCTGGGGAACTATGTGGTGGTGGTAGTCAGAGGATTGTTTATTTTGTTTAAAGATGCTGTTAATTAACCATTCCACATTTGTCAAACTACATTAAGCAAAGTAAAGTAATATCAGTTGAGGAAAACATCACATGAATACAATCAGTCTAGCAGGTATTCGAATGCAACTGTTTTGATTATATATTATATTTTGGGGTCATCTTGTTTTTTCCATCAGTATTAATCAGTAAAACTTAAGCAACACATAACAGTTGTTGGGAACATAAAATGAAAGACCAGGTGTCCAAGGTACAATGCGTGCATTTTGTAGTAGCAAAAAGTAGTCCTTCCTTGCATTGCAATGTGAATATTCCTAAAGCAGCTCTACAAAATGTTAAGATCATCACCGTCATCATCATCATCATCATCATCATCATCAATAACGTTTACAAAGTAGAGCTGTTGGCAGTCTTTGAAATTATGTATGTTTCATTAGTCAATATATTCATGATTTCTGTTGAAAATGTTGTAAAACATTTACCAAAGGTTAGGCAGGACTGTTGCACTCAAAGTAGAAAAAATACTAGTTTAAACATACACTGAGTGGCCAGATTATTATGACCACCTGACGTTTGTAGGCAAATTAGCTATAATTTTGCACTGAAGTTGCTAGAGGGCCAGACCATTATAAATAGGGAAGCAGGTTGTTCAACACGACAGTAGCAGTAATTTTTTTCTGAAGATATGGATAAACAACAGCCTTTGAACGTGGGATGATTGTTGGCGCTCAGAGCCATGGAGCGAGTATCAGCAAAACAACAGAATTTGTTAAATGTTCAAGAGCAGCTGTTGTTAGAGTGTTTTAAGACTGGACTGTCAGCCGCAAATCTGGGTCCGAACGTGCGAATTGTGTCCGTCAGTGACTAGTCAATGTTAGGGCAGAACGGAGAGTGGCAAGACTGGTACAAGACAACAGAAGGGCAACAGTGCATCAAATTACTGCAGATCTTAATCAGTGATCTTCTCAAATGATCTCTGAACGCACTGTTTGCCGTACACTGCATCGTATGGGATATGGAAGCCGAAGGCCTGTTCGAACACCTTTGCTGTCTGCAGTTAACAAGATAAAACGTCTCCAATTCGCACAGGAACACAAGGATTGGACAGTCGAGCATTGGAAAAAAGTAATGTGGTCCGATGAATCACGTTTCCAGTTGTATCATGCAGATGGCAGAGTGAGAATTTGGCGGAAACAGCATGAAAGCATGCATGAGTACAACCCTTCAAGCTGGTGGGGGCAGTGTTATGGTTTGGGGCATGTTTTCCTGGCATAATTTGGGCCCTTTAATTCGTATGGAGCCAGGACAGATCCCGACATTACTGTTGAGATCCACCAAGGTGGCTGATAGCAAGTTGGCTCTACCTCCCACCCCCATCCATACCTCCAGTCAGCGCTGGAGGGTCAGAGAGTGGAGGGGGGGGGGGATCCATGCAGGGAGCGGTGACTCACAGTGACCGATCTCTGCAGGGAGATGATCAGAAATTGAGCGAGCAACACTATGGGGGTGATTTACTAACCTAAACACACGCACGCACCAGGTGCGTGTGATTTTCACACAGCAAAGCGTATTTATCAACCAAAAAGTCTCTAAAAGCATATTTCCACTAATGCCATATATGGAAAAATCATGCACAAGATGCATATATAATGCTGCTTCACAGTTTAGACAAAAATGGTTAGCTCATGCATTTACATTCCTGCATTCATCAACGCAAGCAACACAACATAGATCTAATTTACACAACATCACCTTGCAATTCATGCTTGGCTTTGCACAACACACCTGCTGGGTGTGTACACATTACAAAGGTGTTTAGATTCCACCCATAGATCATGCTGGGAGGGAACACACTACAGAGGTGTATACATGTTCGTGGTGTGTTTATAAGGTTAGTAAATCAACCCCTATGTGTTCGCTCCGTTCCCGATCTTTAGAGTCGATGTGTGACAGTTTCAGTGTCACACATCGGCTCTAACTATGAAGATGAGTGTAAATCACTCACCTCATAGTTCTTCTTTAAAGCACCTTTACTCAACATTAAACATATTCCCATCACTATGGCCAGCACCACCACATACACACAATGAAAGTATATAAGACCATGTATAACAAAAATTAATTATAGATACCTGTTTATTGGATTCTAAAAGATCCCTGCAGTCCAGTTCAATTTTGTTATTCTAAATTATTTAACTCATTAATTAGGAAGCACCAGTTGTTCTAAATTTGAAGTGGAGATGCATGAGCACTGCAAGTTACTAGATCAGGCTGAGCTTTAAGAGCCCAAATAAACTTGAAAATGCATTTTGGTGCATTGATGTGAATTGCTTTTAAATAGTACCTCATCAAGTGTCAATGGGCCACAAAGTACATCTGCCTTATTTAATTCAAATGCACAACAAGATAATGCATGTGTTTTTAGCTCATGCATTAGGTGTTCTGACAGTCAGGTGCATTTTGTTGTCCATGTATGCATGTTTGGGTGCAATAAAAATGAATGGCAATGCACCCATTGCAAATACACTGTGGGGTTGATTTACTAACCTTATAAACACACCATGAACTTGTATACACCTCTGTAGTGTGTTCCCTCCCAGCATGATCTATGGGTGGAATCTAAACACCTTTGTAGTGTGTACACAACCAGCACGTGTGTTGTGCAAAGCCCTACATGAATTTGCAAGGTGATGTTGTGTAAATTAGCTCTATGTTGTGTTGCTTGCGTTGATGAATGCAGGAATGTAAATATACCTCCAGTCAGCGCTGGAGGGTCAGAGAGTGGAGGGGGGGGGGATCCATGCAGGGAGCGGTGACTCACAGTGACCGATCTCTGCAGGGAGATGATCAGAAATTGAGCGAGCAACACTATGGGGGTGATTTACTAACCTAAACACACGCACGCACCAGGTGCGTGTGATTTTCACACAGCAAAGCGTATTTATCAACCAAAAAGTCTCTAAAAGCATATTTCCACTAATGCCATATATGGAAAAATCATGCACAAGATGCATATATAATGCTGCTTCACAGTTTAGACAAAAATGGTTAGCTCATGCATTTACATTCCTGCATTCATCAACGCAAGCAACACAACATAGAGCTAATTTACACAACATCACCTTGCAATTCATGCTTGGCTTTGCACAACACACCTGCTGGGTGTGTACACATTACAAAGGTGTTTAGATTCCACCCATAGATCATGCTGGGAGGGAACACACTACAGAGGTGTATACATGTTCGTGGTGTGTTTATAAGGTTAGTAAATCAACCCCTATGTGTTCGCTCCGTTCCCGATCTTTAGAGTCGATGTGTGACAGTTTCAGTGTCACACATCGGCTCTAACTATGAAGATGAGTGTAAATCACTCACCTCATAGTTCTTCTTTAAAGCACCTTTACTCAACATTAAACATATTCCCATCACTATGGCCAGCACCACCACATACACACAATGAAAGTATATAAGACCATGTATAACAAAAATTAATTATAGATACCTGTTTATTGGATTCTAAAAGATCCCTGCAGTCCAGTTCAATTTTGTTATTCTAAATTATTTAACTCATTAATTAGGAAGCACCAGTTGTTCTAAATTTGAAGTGGAGATGCATGAGCACTGCAAGTTACTAGATCAGGCTGAGCTTTAAGAGCCCAAATAAACTTGAAAATGCATTTTGGTGCATTGATGTGAATTGATTTTAAATAGTACCTCATCAAGTGTCAATGGGCCACAAAGTACATCTGCCTTATTTAATTCAAATGCACAACAAGATAATGCATGTGTTTTTAGCTCATGCATTAGGTGTTCTGACAGTCAGGTGCATTTTGTTGTCCATGTATGCATGTTTGGGTGCAATAAAAATGAATGGCAATGCACCCATTGCAAATACACTGTGGGGTTGATTTACTAACCTTATAAACACACCATGAACTTGTATACACCTCTGTAGTGTGTTCCCTCCCAGCATGATCTATGGGTGGAATCTAAACACCTTTGTAGTGTGTACACAACCAGCACGTGTGTTGTGCAAAGCCCTACATGAATTTGCAAGGTGATGTTGTGTAAATTAGCTCTATGTTGTGTTGCTTGCGTTGATGAATGCAGGAATGTAAATGCATGAGCTAACCGTTTTTGTCTAAACTGTGAAGCAGCATTATATATGCATCATGTGCATGATTTTTCCATATATGGCATTAGTGGAAATATGCTTTTAGAGACTTTTTGGTTGATAAATACGTTTTGCTGTGTAAAAATCACACGCACCTAGTGCATGCGTGTGTTTAGGTTAGTAAATCACCCCCTGTGCCTTGTTGTACCACATATTAAAACAAACAAGTGCAGGCTCAACTTAAATCATTAACTTTGAGTGAAAGTTCCTGTTTAATGATAGTTTAAAACAATATAGGAAGAATGTATGTTTATTCAAACATGCAGTGGATTCATGAGTAACCCCTAAGTAAAATTAGACTTTATATTAGTCTTGTCAGCAGAACTCTCAGAATAGACAGCACAGTCCTGTTGAGATATTACACTTTGTACATTAATGTTCTTTTACCAAAATAAGCTGATTTTCATATGTTTGCTAATGTGCTAAAGCCATGCACCAAGATTTTTTTCACAGCTTCATCAAAGAACTACCTGCCAGCTATGGACAGTGAGCAAGTCCCAAGTGTGTGTGCCAGATAGCATATGCATATACAGAGCAAAGCTTGGTGCACATTGGTTGTGCTGTGAGGCATAACACATTTATAAATTTGCTGACTGGTAGCTCCTATGGGCATACAGTATATTCATGTGCACATGGGCAGGCAGAGTCTTGCATCATGTATATTAATGAGTGTTCCATTTCATTTTAATTGTTTTACACTATAATTAAAGAAAAATATCTATTCAATCATAAATTAAATCTATTGTTCTTGAATCAAATGGAAGTATATATTTATACGTTGGATGAATGTATACCCATTTCAAATATGTTGAATTACAAATAGATCATCTTTAGAATATTATAGATTGTTGTGATTAGTATTCTAAATATGTTTATTTTGTATAAGTAGACTGATAATGCAGTATAATTAAATGTATGCATAACATACTGATATTTATATTATTTTATCGAAGCAGGGTTGGAGGTACTGTAAATGGACATTTCCAGTAAATATGTGGTACTAAACTAGGTTGGGGGGTCAGTGGTATACATGGGCTATGGATATTTAATAATCAGGTTTCCATTGATGTTTCCAGGGATTATGTGGTTGTAAACAAGAAAACTACAGAAGAAAAATAAAAGTGAGCAAAGTACTATAGTCAGAGTGTATCTGCTTTATATTTTCAGGAACATTGTATTTACTCTTATATTGTTTAGTAAATGTATACATTTTCTCAATGTTCTAGGCTACGGATGTCCAAACTGTGGCCCTCCAGCTGTGGTGGAACTACGAATCCCATGAGGCTTTGCAAGATTCTCACAGCCACAGACATGACTCCCAGAGAGAGATGCTTCATGGGATTCATAGTTCCACCACAGCTGGAGGGCCGCAGTTTGGACATCCCTGTTCTAGGCATATCAAATTTCCATACCAAAGGTAGTTTCTTTATGCATGTTATATACAGTATAAGACTCAATATATATGACCAGGTAAGATTTGATACAATTATATTATATTATAAGTAAATTTGACATATACCTAGTACACATGAAATGTTTACTAGTGCTCATCTGTTATAGATAAGAAACTAAAATGTGTAACCTTTTTGTGTGAGCTTCACACATTAGTACTGGCTTACAGCCATTCCAAACAGTGACGGCCATCTGCTGTTGATGCCTAATTTGGCATTATACTTAACTCAACATACCACAGGAGATTTATTTATTTCTTACCACTGCGGGAATTTTCACAAACTAATGATACAATAATAAGGAAGAACAAAACTCACAGTTTCTGTTTACAATATGCTCGTTAAGTTAACAATACATACAATACTCTTTCACACCACACATTTGTGCATTTAGTGCACCACAGGGTGGATGGTCTAGTGCTATTTTTTCTGGCTACTTTGCTATCTTTCACACATGGTTCTTTGCCATTATGTTAGCATATTTCTTGTTACTTTGATATGCCATGTTGTTTTTTTGGGTATGCCCTGTTATATTTTTCTACATTTTCTTGCATATGCTATTTTTTATGTACTGTATTAGCTTCTTTTCGCTAGTTCCATTTTATCTAGGATGCAGCATATTTTGTTTTTGTTTTATTTGATAATGTTTGTTATTTTGTTGAAAGGTAATGTGATCCAAAACCACTTGTAAAAAAACATGACCAGGTCTACAAATTCACTCTTCTCCACAGCAGTTGGATAATGAAGGAGGAGCAGCACATTCATATGCTCCTCTATGGTATTAAAATGTTCAGATAGCACTGTATGGAACTACAACAGAACTACAGACTCATTGGTGGCTCAGGATTTTGTTACCCCTCCCTTCTTGCAAATTTTAGTGTTGCTGTTCAGCATATTAAAGGATTCTAAACTTAAATACATAATCCGATAATTAAACCAATTGCATAAAAAAAATATTTATTAATAATAATAATAATACCAACAACTGTAAAAAGGTGGCATTCATATTCCTACAGTAGTACTCCCCTTTGTGATCTATAAGATCTGAGACTGCTACTGCTGACCTGCAAAAGTAGTTCTGTGACTGCTGCTGAGGACTGATATCCTTTTATTGGATAATCTTCTCAAAGACTAGTGTACCCAGAAAGTGGGGTGCTTGTTGCATCCAGAGAAGGATCTCCATAGAAGGATTGAGTCTGTTAGAACAGCCTAGAAATAGTAATCGTACTTCTGTTCAATGTGCTGCCAGGCAAGCCTGCTTGTTACTTTTATTCATCAACGTGTGCAATAAAGTTTATTACGCCAACCTAAAACATGTCTGGCTCAATTATTTCACCCTCCATGTACACCTAATAGCCCCTAATATGAATTGATTTGCTGAGTACAGGTCCCACTAACGTGGGGATCATGGCTAGAATTGGCATATGTTGTCTTTTGTTCTAGATCTATAACATATAAGGCCACCTTTTCTCATATCAAACAGTCATTTTTTGGCTGTCATGTTTTTTCCTGAAACTTGACAATAAATTCTTTCTTTTTGTTTATTATAGAGAGTCTTCACATACATTGTATAAAGAAAGACTAGAATAGAAATGCATGTAAAAATATTTAATAGCTTGCATTTTTATGTGTGTTTTTACTCCATTACACCATCATGCTGTGGTTTGCATATATTTTTAATACAAACAGGGAGACTGACTATCCAGAGATCATGAGAAGTGAGAGAGAGAGAGAGAGAGAGAAGTGAATATTAGATTATTTTCTTTTAATTATTTTTTTTTAGAAGAATAGATAGAGCAGACACATTGGG
Source organism: Nanorana parkeri (assembly GCF_000935625.1). NCBI lineage: Eukaryota > Metazoa > Chordata > Amphibia > Anura > Dicroglossidae > Nanorana > Nanorana parkeri. The sequence goes on from NW_017307777.1 coordinate 174,631, forward strand.
GGTGATTTACTAACCTAAACACACGCACGCACCAGGTGCGTGTGCATTTTTACACAGCAAAACGTATTTATCAACCAAACACGAGCAACGTGTCACATTTTCACGCCGTTATGGCGCGTTTTTATGTATTTAAGTACGTGCGCGTCTGTAGCATGTGCCATAGGCTACACGCCGCTCTTATAGCGGCATGCAAGTCTCTAAAAGCATATTTCCACTAATGCCATATATAGAAAAATCATGCACATGATGCATATATAATGCTGCTTCACCTCTATGCCTACAACCATCCCAAAAAAACACTTTGAAAATGCTAAAAACAATATTCAAAAATATGGAACTTACACACCACTGACGTGTTCAGCTCTGTATGAGCCAACTGCACATGTGTGGAGGCAAGTTCACACGCTTCTTAAGCCCAGAAACATGAGCGCGCCGATTCTTCACGATTTCTTGGTAAATTGAATAGCAGCATGTTCACACGCAACTATTATTCCAACCATTCTGTACTGTCCAGAGGTGTTTGTTTTTGAAAGCGTATTTCCTCTTGGCAGTTTTTAAGTGTTCCTCATTCCACTTATGGAGAGACTTTCATTATTTTTGCACTACCTAAATAATGTCCCAAAAACATGAGTGCATCACAGTTTAGACAAAAATGGTTAGCTCATGCATTTACATTCCTGCATTCATCAACGCATGCAACACAACGTAGAGCTAATTTACACAACATCACCTTGCAATTCATGCAGGGCTTTGCACAACACACCTGCTGGGTGTGTACACACTACAAAGGTGTCTAGATTCCACCAATAGATCATGCTGGGAGGGAACACACTACAGAGGTGTATACGTGTTCGTGGCGTGTTTATAAGGTTAGTAAATCAACCCCATTGTCTTTGAATAACACAACAGCCAGAATTTCATGCAAAAAAAATGCTTTTCTCTAACTTTGCAACTGATAAAACATTTCCTTTTAGGAATCTAAATTGCTTTAGAATGCATAAAGATTATTGCTAGTTAATATGAGCTACAGAATATTCACGTTTTGCATTGTCTTTATGTTCATTTCAAATGAGTGATCATTGCAAGTTCAGAAGTAGCTAAATAACACATACTCCCCAGAAAGTGACAGCATGATGAATTGTATCTTCCACTGAGTGTGCTTAGTTTGACAAGAGATGAGAGAAATCATCCCACAGTGTGTTCTTTCTGAGATTCTCAAAGCTGTCCTGCAAATCGGGCAAGGAAAGGAAAAAGTAAGTTCAAAACACACATTAAAATGGCTACCTATAATTTTACGCACAAATATACACACAGACAATCCTAAATAAAGTACAGGTGCAAGCCACTTAGATATATAGCAATTATAAAAACACAACACTAGACGGATAGGCCTTTCAGCATCGTCTTGTTTTCTGCTCATTTTCCACTGATAAGATAAAAAAAATAATCACAAAACCTACTTCCCTATAGAGTGTTTTTAATAATTGTTCTTGCTGTTATGGTTGGTAGTAACACAATGATTGTATCTAAAATGAGAAGTACAGGGTGAATGTTGACATATAACATTATTGTGTTTTTCCATACATAGTCCTTAGTTTCAATATTTTTTGTTGCTATCGGGAAGAGATGAAACTTCCCTATACAGTTGAATCTATGGGGAAGTGAGGGTCAGAATTTTTTTTTTTCGATTTTAACCACTTGCACTTTCCTTTTTTTGAATCAATAACTTTTTATTTAATTTTTATCAATATTACCACGTAACACATTTCAAATAAAAAAACAAACCGACAAGAACCCATACAGTACTAAGCAAATTTTCACAATTTTCCCTCATTTAAAGGAACCATAGAAACTTGAATTTAACCTCCCCGGCAGTATTCCCGAGTGTGGCTCGGGGTTAATTTTCTGTACCAAGAGCGGTAACCCTAAGCCACACTCGGGATTGCACAAAAATGTCACTTATCTTATCCCTGTGAGCCTGTGGTGTCCTCTGTTCGGTGCACCTGGCCGCATTCGGCTTTCAGTTTCATTTTTGGGCGGAGCCGGCGGGAAATTCAAAAGTGAAAACATGACATTTACACAGAATATACACAATACAATCTAATCTGCTATAATTACATATATGTATCCAACTATTTCACTTCAATTTTGTCCCTAGAGCTTTGTCCAGTGCCCTGCCTGCACTTTTACTGTACTCTATTGACTGTGGTATGGATCAGGCAGTGCCCCCAGAATTCCCATTTACTGGACCATTTTTTTATTATTATATTATATTTGTTTATAATTATTTATTATATTATAGTTTTTAATAATTCTTTATAATTATTTATTATATTATAATTTATGATTTCGTGTTTCAAACTTTATCACACCCGGGATGTCTACTGGACTCTTGTTTGGACAGATTTATTCCTAAGATTTAGTAAGAATTACAGGCCTTCAATATAAAACAACAAATTGCTATGAAAAACAATGTACTGCTTTGGCATGCTAAAATCCTGCATAGGAGGTTAAGAATGAGACCATAAGATTTTAACCAGGTGGTATCGATGTCCGGACTGTATAGCAAAATGTTCTGCTGATGTCTCTGAGAAATGTTGGCATTGTGAGGGTAGCAGGGGTACAATGCCACATATATGGTGGAAACTTGATAGAATAAGGAATATTTGAGATATGTAGACAAACTACAGGATGGGATATACCGGAGATATCAGAGCTGGCTCTCCTGTCAATCATTCCAGGATCACAACAAATGTTTAATAAGGGAATATTTCATTTTCTTTTATTGGCTAGTTGAGTTACAATTGCAAGACTGTGGAAAAGATCTAAGAAAACTACAATAAAAGACTGGATGGTAGAAGTAAATTACATAATGCATATGGAAGAATTATCTGCCAGAGTAAAGGAAGGAAGTAAAGTGTGTGAAGAAATGTGAGGCCCATGGAAAGAGTTTTTGAACTTGCCACAAATATCAAAATATTTATAAATTGGAATTCAAATTGATAATTAGGTAAAGAAGTGAGACACATAGAAAGGAGAAGGTGATCAATATCTCAGTCCTTTCATCATCCATGTAACAGAAAAAGAAAGTGGATAAAATGAGGGAAACTGGAGCAATTTCTTAATTTTTGCACACGTGGTAAAATCTGTATTTTTGGCTAGAAAGGAGCTTGAAACCTCTAAACAATTATATATTTTTCTGAAAGCAGAGGCCCTGTAGAATATAAAAATGCTAGTTGCAAATTTTAATATTGCATAATATTTGCACAAATGTTCATCAAACCAGTATTTGAAAATTAATTAAATGAAATTTAGTGCATGGAATCAAAATACAATACCCAATTTTTGGTGAAATATAAAAGATTGTGGGGTTGTGTTGGGTAAATAGATACCAACCACGTCAAGTGTTAAAATTGTGTGTGCCCATGGAATGATTAAAAAAAACTATAATACCTCAAATTTACCAAAGCTTTTACTGCTCATCAATTTAAACAGTTATTGATAGCCCTAGAATTATTGATGTCACTCTGACGTTCACTGTGATATGTAACATGTATGGCGCAATCGTCATTTTTGGATGTAGGTGCACACAGAGCGTTTTTGCATTTCTATGTGTATGTACATTGGGGTGGGGTACTATAAACTTTATTTGTGTTTTTTACATTTTGTATATGACTTTAATTTTTTTGCACTTTAATAAGCCCCCTATGTGATAGCAAAGAGGATGTGACTGATGTCCCCTTTTGGAGACATCAGGAGTCTATTAGACCCCTAATGTCACCTATAGATACCGAAGAAGCTAATGAAGCATAGATTCTGCTTCATGAGCTTCTTCTCTGGCTACAAGAGCCGGATAAATGACAGCCTGGAACCATAAGTGATGTAATGCACATCGCTTCTGCTTTCAGTGATCAGAGAGGAGATCAGCCGCTTAAAGTGTGCTGATCTCCATTGATCCAGCCACAGAGACTCCATTACAACACTAAGGTGCTCCCTCCTCCAGTAACGTATTTACTATTGTTACTGTTCCTTATTTGTATAGCACCAATATATTTTGCAGCACTATTATTTCTAGGAAAATCAAAATAATAAAGATACAAATATTATAATAGTGCGAACAATGGACTAAACTGCAATTTCGCAGAAATTGTTCTGTACTATTATCAATCGTAGAAAGGATTTGTAATGAACATGAATTAAATAACCACTCTGGATTAAAAATGTAATCCTATTTCTCAAGCAGTAGTTTGTTACAAAATGATATAGCTACCATTCTATCTTCCAATCTATCTATGAAATATTTTCTACCTTTAATATTTCATTTGCACAACATGATCCTAGAATTTCCCCAATGAAATAGTCTCTTATTCTGTTGCACTGATAAGAGGCAACTATTAAGAAATTAAACTAAAGCTGAAATAATTTAAAATGCAGCAGAACTTAAATAATAACCCAAGGAAATCAATGTCAGATCAAAAGAGGGATTAAAATGACTTACTTAATAAAATATCAATATTAGAGCTTAATGAAAATATGTTGTAGAGAAGCAATATATCTTTAAACTTGACATAAAAAATAATCATTAGTGACACACAAATGCTTTGAAATAACTATGATAGTAATTTTTGTTGATATAAAGTACAAGAGTACTGCACTATTTATTCTTTAGTTGAAGAGGATTAAATTATGTTTAAATAACTGTATTTTTCTTATGACAAATCCATTTACTTTTCATATTAGCCATTCTAGCTTTAAAGAAAATGTAAGTGGAAGCAAAAAGTATTGGTAGAACATATTATACTGTATATTCTAAAAAGACATATATTTTACTTTTTATATTTACTGCTTAGAGAATTTTCTAGTGTTAAAAAGTAGAAAGTATTTGCTCCAGATTAGTGACCAAAAAGTTATTTCCAGGGACTAGTGATGTCATTGCATATACTGCTTATATCATGGTGGATGCCCCGATAATTAATTTGCTATGGAGGAATGGTAAGTCTAGATCAGCCCCTATTTGCAGGCATGCCACTGGTTATGACTATAGGAAGTAAGGGGTGTTCTACTTTCTTTCTACTACAGGTAACCATTTCTTGACAAACTATTCTGGTAAAATGTTGTATTCCCATGTAATGTAAAATTGATCTCCTTTATTTATGAGGAAAATGCCTTCAAATATCATTACAAATCCCTACTGGAGGGTCAGAAAGTGTAGTTCAGGTGTAAAATAGCTATTTCCCATGATTCCTAGGCTCTTAACATCAAGCATGAGTGGCAGCCATTTGGATCTTTTACTTGTACCACTCTGTGGTGAAATAAAGTGATGCACAGGTCCCACACTATTTTGAAATTATGAATTTTTGTTCATAAACTGCATATATTTTCCTCTTTACCAGAAAGGTTATGACAGGCTGCACACATGTATGCCTACATTATACCATATATTTACTAAGTTACTCATCTTTGTTGGAAGTGCCCAGAAAGAATAGGGACAGTAATATATATATATATATATATATATTAGATCAGATCCTACTTGATCAGTTTATTTCATATCTGTAAATATGTGTACAAAATAAATTAGAACTAATGTATACTCTCAGAATATCTGTACTGTCTAGTATTTCAAAAAAACACAAAAAATTGGCCATTATCTATACACTACTAGGATGGTAATTTCCAGGTAGTGGAAGTGGTCATCAATTTTATTAGAAAATCAAAATGCACAGACCGACTTATCAACAGACACCAGGGATTCTTTGAAATCTGTCTTTCCTGGATCTTATAAATGATTGATAATGCCAGTGATGCTCTGCTCAGTCTTGTTACAAAACCTGCCTGATGAAATGAGAAGTGAGACCTCAATCAATAATCATAATGCACTCACCAGGTTCTTTGGCTTCACTAATCAGTGGCTAATAAGCATATGTAAAGGCAACTGCTCTTGTTGCACAGGAGTTTCATCAGCTGGTGAACCAATCCAAATGGTGTCCTCAATTCCGTAATGGCTTTTACAGGCAATCAAAAAGTACCCCCACAGTGGATTTTTGGAAGATTTCAGGGGGAGCTTAGAGTCTGTGACATCAGATGCCAGACCCGTTGCAAGGTGAATGATTTTAATATACAATTCTATGAACATTTATGTATTTTTTTTAATGGAATAAAATATGTTATTTGTACGATCAGGTCTTTTATCATTTTTACTATTAAGTAATCAAGGACACTAACTAGTTTTGATCACCAGCTGATGAAAGTCCTAAAGAACTGGAAAAGTTGTCTTTACTGTTAGGCACATGTCATGGGGTCCTACACCTGTTGCTACCTCCCAGCTCCTTCTGGTGGTTGCTTGTTGACACTGCACCTATCCCAGTCATCTTGTCAGGTTTAAACTAACCCTGTCTATGTGTGTCTTGCTGGCTGCAGTACTAGTCTAGTCAGCTGTGGCCTAATGAATTTGTTCACACAATTCCAGCTCTGGGAATGGTCTTGTTGCTGTTAGTGCCCTATTTAAACATCATCAGCCTGTTCCTCAGTACTTGTACTTGTACAGTACTTGTGATAGCATTTCCTGCTGATCAAGTCTGCTGCTGTTTGTCTGAATTCTCACTTGTCTGATTCCTGCCTTCTGAATACCCCTTTGTCTGCTACCTGCCCTGATCTTTTGCTATGTCTACTGGATTATCACGTGCCTGCTACTTGCCCTGACTGCTTACTATGATTTCTGGATACTCCTTTGTCTGCTGCCAGCCTTGACCTTTTGCTACATTTCCTGGATTCCTCTTCTTCTTTTGCTCTCACCTTCCACTGCCCTACATTCCATTTACTCAACAACATTGATGGCCATCATATATAGCTCAAGTCCTAGGGGCATCTGTGTATCGGTAGGCACACTAGCCTTAAGGGATATGTGGCTGCTGTAGGTGAAACACAACATCACGATATACTCGGACCTGTGTGTTTGCATACAGGAGCTTACATTTACATGTTCTTATTGACCTCTTATTGAGGTAAAAATAATTGTTGAGTGCAATATATTCTTGACGGAGGTCTCACTTCTTGTCTTATCAGGCACATTGGGTTTGTAAAATTGAGCAGAGCACTAGTGACATTTCCATACTAACATTTGTACTGTTATATAATGTATTTAAATTTCGGCAAACTATTTACATCTTGGAGTGTGGCAGAGATATTGATATTTTTTGGATCGTGTACATGAACCTCAGTGAGGATCCCTTCTCAAAAAATATGGTTTGAACTTCTGTAAAAAGATACTCTTCCTAAGAAAACAAAAACTTCACTACATAAGCCTTTTAGATGCTTTGTGGATCTACCAGTTCCACACTCTTCTTACATTGATAAATTATTACCATCACTGTAATTCCTGAGTCCTATGTAGGATTCATAGTGCATAGGGGGCAGGCTCTGCTGTAAATCTTTCTCATACAGATGAAATTGGAAAAGACATAGCAACTGTGATTGACACCTCCTGTAGCCCAGGGGCACGATAAAGACAATCTAAAGCAGGATACACATTGCTATATTTTTTTCGTTCAACCAGCAGGCTGAGCAAAAAAAAATATAACAGATGCCTCCATTTATGATGAATATAATGGATGGACAAATCCCTCGCTGTTTCCATTGTGACCGCTGTCAGAATACCTAAATGGTTCTTGCAGCTGATTGACTTCTGCCGAGGAAATAGGGCCATCAACGGAGTGAATTTCAGCTGATTCCTTTTGAATCAGCTGAAATTCACTACATGTGTACCCAGCTTTAGACAATACGTTGGTCTTATGGGAAACTGGGTGTCTGCAGACAGCATGTGTGTCTACAGCAATGCTCTTCAATAGAAATCCAAAGGCATGTGTTGGGGAGGAATAGAGGTGAAAATGATAGAGCAACACTATTGGGAAGCAACATTAAAAATAAACAGCATCCCCAACACTCCAGACCTAGATCCTTACATTAACATGTGTTGCAGTAAAATATCATAAAACTTGCTTTTTAGTGTGTGGTACCACAATGCACACATCTAATTGGCCTCTTAGAGATATTCCTGCTTTTGAAATTCCAGATATGTAAGCTTTATGATTATGCACAGTTAGGTGCAGAACGCATCTGCTACCCATTGTATTTACTTAAATAAACCTTTCGATTGTTGTATTTTTCTGAATGGACCATGCCTGTGCTTTTTTTCTGGAGAAGTACTTATTGACAGTGTCAAAGAAGCCAGCATAAGTCTCAGCCCACTATACTTAAAACTAAATAATTTAGTATGCACATTTTTTTTTACATCAAATGCTGTTAATTATAGAAAAGGTAATGAAATGAAGCACAATATTAATGAAATTAAGAACATAGATACAGAGGTTCAGACATAAAACAACACATTGCAACAGTCTAAATTTTAAAGTAATAGGTTTCCATTTATTAGAATTCTATGCTCTCCATTTACTAATTTAGTAAAGGTGATTTTTCATTGCATTTTGACCGATTGCAGAGCTAGTTTAACATGTTCTAAAGTTGTTTCCTATTATGTTTAATGAATGTTGTGCAGAGCTATATCATCAACATAAATCATCTATGCATAGTGAGTGCTCAGATCATTTATCATCACAGCAAAGTGTAGAACATAGTTATTGAACTCAGGCAGCCTGACACCAGAACACTGTCTTGGAAATGGGCAGACCTCTAATATCAGGTGTACAAAGCATTATTAGTATTTTTGTCATTTATAGGCTCTGTTTAAAAATTACTTTTATTAAAATAAATGTTTCAGCTTTTGATGTTTTTATTGTATGTGAAATTACTTTTCTGTAAGGAGGTGATTGCACTGTGGAGTTTTAAATTAGCTGAACTGAAGAGATGACATAAAATGTTTTTTTTTTTGGTAACACTAATATAAATTGGAAAATATATTTATAAATAAAACAGCACTTTGGTAGACATTAATGTATTCCACATACTTCTTTCTACTTTACTGTGTTTATATATGTCTTGAATATAGGGGCCTATTAAATGCTTATAAAATAAGATAGCAAAAAGTGCTAAGGTAATTTTTCATGTGCGGTTTTTTATAGCAGCCAATTAAAATTTCGGATAAAATGACTTATAAATTGGATGATTGTTTACCAAATCTCTATTTAAACCTCTCAATACTAATTTAAAAATAAAGCTGTCTACTCTTGTAGAATATGTGTTTCCATTATATCACTCATTGTTTGCAAGTCCCTATTACAGTGTTTATATTTTGCCGTTCATATTGATAGATAAGCAGCTAAGGCAAAATGGTGTTTTCCATATAAAAAAAATTACAATGAGGCTTACTTGCAGTAAAATGTATTACCTTGAAATTGGTTTGTTCAGCATACAGAAGTATAATAGATGTAAAATTATGTAAAATGATTAGTGGTAGCTATCTCCCTTTAATGGAATGTTCCCTGCAACAATATGCTATAGTCCTTTATACCTGTATGCAAATGAAACCTTTAAGTCCCAACTTTGGGCACAAGGCAAAAAAAAACCCTTACAGTGGGGCCACACTGCAAGATTTAGGTGCTCATTATGTCTAAGGAATACAAGAAAAGAAGATATAAATTACCTTTCCTTACCTCTGGCATTCTTCTCTTCACCTGGGTGCTCCCGACTGTGGACAGTAGCTTGGCATCGTAACATAAAATTTAGGGCTATTAAAGCATATCTAAACCCAAAAGCAAATGTTTAAAGTGGACCTTTTCACTCAAAAATCTAATTCTAGCAATGCATCTGTCTAGTATGATGATTAATGTCACATGATTAATTGGCACATGTCTAGTTACATGTACCAATTTTCAGGAAATAAAAGGAGATCTAGTCTACTTTCAGATTGTAAGCCCTCACGGGCAGTGCCCTCCTTACCATCTTGTCTTAAATTGTATTGTGACTGTAATGTCTTCCTTATATTATAAAGCTCTGTGCAAACTATTGGTGCTATATAAATCCTGTATAATAATAATAGTAACCTGCCCTTTGTAAACATGGCCACTGTCAGGCGACCGGGGAAGAAAAAAAAATAAGGTATGCAAAGGATACAAACCCTGCAATTATCTAGAAGTATGTGTTTGTAGATTGTCATTAGTAAACATTTTTAAAGGTGTGTTTGTTGTTATTTAAAAAATATTGGTAAAGGTCTGCTTTAATATATTGCAGCTTTCCGGTCCTTTGATGTGGTGGCTGAATTTTTTTTTTTTTAGGCTTTTTCCTTTAACTTCACCTGGTGATCTGGCCAATAATTCGGTTATTTTTTGTATTTCCTTTACCAAGCCAAGCTGTCCAGCAAAAGTGGCAGATAAAGGGTTCAGACAAACCATTTAATACTGACGGGGTGCTTGCAATGGTCAGTTTTTTATTTATTTATGCATAACCTTTATCCCAAAAGGAATACAAGACTGTTGCTGTAATTACCTAAAAAAGTGTTAGCTGGAGTTCAGCTTTAATTTGTTAGTCAAGTCCATCTTAATCTGATAGCACATCTAACACTACCCTCCCAACAGGGCGACACTGCTGCTGTCCAAGGGTGGCTCCATTGCTCCTTCATAGAGTGGAGTCACCCTAAGACAGGAAGTGTGTTACTGGCCAGATCACCAGATGAAAATAAAAAAAAGGCCTAACAAAGAGAACTAGTGCAGACACCACATGGGTTAGCAACAATAAATTTAATTTTTGGTATTGGGTTTAGATATGCTTTAACCCTGCTTTGTACGTGTAGGAGGCAGTTGTGGGACCGCAGCTTGGAGTGGAAGCTACAGTAGACTGGTCACATAGATGGAGGAAGCTTGCTGGATCGAAGAGTAAAATACATATTACTCCTTATCTCTGCACCCCTAGACTTAGGGAGCAGTTAATTGATGCAGTGTGGAATGTGGCCAACTGCAAGGGGTTTTTTTTGCAAATGGAGTTGGGTTTTAAAACATAATTTGTGGAGCACTTCAGCAATCGAGATTTGTCAATTGTTATACATTTTTTTAGAGTTTAATGGCAGAAACACCACAATATTGTTTTTATTGTTTATAATCAATATTGCAGAGCCATTGGCCCTGCAAATCTCTGTGATCGTTCATTCTGTGTAAATGCATGTACAAAATAAACCTCCTTGCAATATTTTCTTTGTAAAGTCAAATATATTTTCAAATATCATCCTGTAATATCACATTAAGGCCACTAGATGAATGTCAGGAGCATAGAAAATAAATACTTATTTCCTATGCTGCTCATACACGCACAGAGATCAAAGGTGATTCAGGACCTTTGGCCCGAGGGTTCTTTATTAAGGAGTTCAGCAAGAAGATAATGTATTACTACTGTAAGTAAAGGTTAAGTCCACAAGGTACACAGAAGAAATGCGGTTCCAGGTGGATCCAGGGTTAGGTCCAGGAAGGTGCAGAATGGCAGTATGATATAGCCAGGGACACTTAGCAAGACCACAGAGTGGAAATATGGTACAGCCAAAGGGTTAATTCCAGTGGTAGTAATTTGAGGTAAAGCAAGGAGCATTACCAGAATCACATGGTGGCAATATGGTACAGCGAAAAGGGTGCTGGTGTTGAGTTGTCTGGCTAAATCCTGGTACAACATACAATGAATCCTGGGGCCCTGCTGAAAAAATCCCTATGCATAGGAATTAATCGATCAAGAATGCAGATCAGCTGACTTACTTACACATTGATTTTTGTTTGGTCTCATGTAACAAATGTCTTAAAAACATTTTAAGATGTTGTTGATTTTACTAAAATATAATATTTCTGATCTACATTATGCAGTCCTGAGCCCATTAATAGTCACGTTCCCTGCACTTCCCTTATATCTCTGTTCCTCTTTTGGACCTGGGAGTCAAAATCCTTTGTAAGCTGTTGGATGGTATCAGAGATTTTAGATAGCAAAGAATGCCTCTTCCTTTATCAGTGGTCGCACCTGACAATTGTTTTTGAAGGTTCGTGCTCTGGGACTTGCATTCTTTTTATTGCTTCACTGCTTTACTGCTTGTTGTTTCACTGACCTGGAACTTACCTGCAGGTGCATGCATTTCTTAAAGCTCAACTCCTGGCCCTCCCATGGAGATTAAAAAAGCAGCTCTAACTACATTACTCACCTTCACTCTAAAGCTGTCTTCAATGGTACCTCTTTTTTGCCACAAGATATCCTCAGTCTTCCAGGCTGATTGATGTTCAATTTCACTCAACCCATTAAGAAAGTACTGTGAGTGCAAGGAATATTAGCACCGCCTCCTGAACACCGTATCATAAACTTACGACATATTGAAAATACTAAGTGGCACTGATGTTATCATATCAGCTCACCTCCCTGCATCATCGATGACTGCCCAGCACCAGGTGAACATCGAAGAGGAAGAAGACCCAGCACATCACATGACCGGTCAGAACACATCAGCTGTCTCTGGCAGCCACTGCAGTTGCATGAGTGAATAAGCATGAGGAACTACAATTTCCAGTGGTGCTTATTCACTCATGTAGCTGCTGTGGCTACTGGAAAAAGGAGAGGGCTAAAGTTATAGCTGGGAATGGGCTCTCCACCCAAGCGTAAAGCTGCTAGGAAGAGGGAGAAAGTGGAGGTGATACACAGAGCTGGAGAAGTATGAAGAGGAGGAAAAATGGAGCAGAGAGGAGCCAGCACTGAGGTAAGTGTGCACACTGATTGTACAAGAAGCAGACACTGATTGTACAAGAACAAGCTGGGTGTCTGTACAGTACCTAATACAATACACAAGTATAATACACCAATCTGCAATGCATTCTTTGGTTACAGTACTTCTTGTTGATTACCTGAATACAGAAACAGAGTAATGTTCCTGTAGTCAGGTAATACAGTCCTACTGTTCTGGTTTACCTGATTAGAGGCACATTGCTCTAAATTGGAGCACACATCACAGAGAAGAGGTGGTGGAGGCTCAGTGCTGGCTATATCTCTCTCTCATGAAAATGCCCCTATTTTGAGCTTCAGCTTAGGGTGGAGCTACAGTTAGCACTGACTTAAAATACATCTTCAAAAAGACATCACAGATATAAATGAGATGAAGGGGTCTATTCACGAAGCAGCCTAAGTATCTAGCCGTAGAATCGTCTGATCCTTCGGCTAGCTTCGGCCCCAAGACCCCTCCGGTTCAGTAGAACCAAAGGGCTGCTGTACGGCTCCCGAAGTTGGCCGAGCGGCTCAATCGAGCCTAAGGCATATGCCTCGGCTTGACTGAGCCGCGCTGAAAGCTGAAGCTGGACGAATGGCCGGCCATTGGCCGGCCAACAGCCTGCTTCTGACAGCTAGGCGGAGCCAGCCGTGAGATGACGGCTGGCTCCGGCCACTTGCAGAGAGATCAGCGTCCCTGGTTACCAGCTAACTAGGGACACTGATCTCCAGACAGCAAACTCTCCTGCATGCTCTGGGAGTCTCCCAATCCCAGCCATCCAGGAGAGAAACAATTTTCCCAAGAAAGGTTTACTCTGCTCGATCGAGCAGAGTAAAACTTTTTCTGCTTTTTTTTATTTTTTATTCTGACATGGAGCCATTGGCTGCAAGCAGAATAAAAAAAAAATGTCACCATAGGAATGCATTGCTAAATTCTTATTGGCTATTTCACTTTGCAATAGCCAATAGCAAACTATAGCAAACTAGCTATTGCACCCGCCCACTGCTGCTGTAAATCAGCAGAGGGGACCTGCAGTTCTCCATCAGGTCCCCTCTAGTGATTGACAGCAGCAGAGGGCGGGTGCAATAGCTAGTTTGCTATTGGCTATTGCAAATTGAAATGGCCAATAGGAATCTAGCAATGCATTATTATGGCAAAATTATTATTTTTTTGTTTGAAGGCAGCAGAACCGCCCGACCAATAGAAAACACTTGGGCGGAGCTAGCTGTCACTGCTGGCTCCACACAATCATTTTCTATTTATTTATTTGTACTTTTTAAACTATTTTTCTGTTCTGCTCGGTCCCATAGAGGGACCGAGCAGAACAGCCGAGCGGAATGCCGCTCAGCTGCATTCGGCTATTTACTCACTGCTGTTCGGCATCTATAAGAATAGACCGAACAGCAGCGAGTAGCCTGGCGATCTAGATGTTGGATCGGCTGGGTCGAACTCCTTCTGCACTTCGGGTCGGCTGAACATGCTGAGCATGTTCGGCCGAACTGAAGCCACACAAAGCCACCCGATGTACGGCTGATTTCAGCCGATATACGGCTAAAATCAGCCGTACCAGCCTGAAGTGAATAGCCGGCAGCTTAGTGAATAGACTCCTAAGTGTGACATGCACTGGGTTCACTAGGGAATTCACAAATAATTTTAAAGTTGCAGTTATAGTTTTTCTTTTTGTGGGAAAAAATACACTCCAATGTCTATTTTTGGATTACGACTGACTATTTTATCTTCTGTTCAAAATACAGCCTGCCAAAAGTGCTTAAATACTGTCCATAGAGTCAGTACAATATTTCTACCTCATTCCAGGGAAATATGCCCCACTGCAAGGGTTAAGATCTGATTTTCCCAGAGATTGTCTTTAACCACTTCCAGCGGGTTCACTTGAATGTACGTCATCTGCTGGAAGTGGTTATACCAAGAACATGGCTGCTCCTGCAAACACGCGTTGGATGCAACTATGTGCAAAAACGAAAATTGCGCCACACATGTTACATATCGTTCCAAGCATCGATATGAGTGAGAGCAATAATTCTAGGCCCATCAATCACTATTAACACTAAGCTGATGAGCAGTAAAAGCGCTGAAAGTGTCACCTATGGGAAATTTTGGTTATTGTATTTTTATTGCGGTTTCACAGACTCACGCAATTATAAGGCTTGACATGTGTGGTATCTATTTACCTGGCGTGACCTCATCTTTCATATTTTACCAAAAAATTGGGTATTATATTCTGATTCTGTGCACTAAATTTAATTTGAGTGTATTTTATCCTAAAAATACTTGTTTGATAAACATTTGCGCAAATACCATGCGACATAAAAAATTGCAACTAGCATCTTTTTATTCTACTTTCCTTCCTTTTATTCCTCTACTTTCCATCCTTTTATTCTAAGTTCAGATTTTATCAGGTGTGTGCAAATGTAAGAAATTGCTCCGGGCAGCAAGTGGTTAACAAGAAGCTAAGAATGAAGTGCAAATCTATTGATTTGTGCTATTTTGTTGTTTGAAGAATATGTGAAGTGTGCCTACTGTTTACACTCTCAGTGATTACACTCTAAAATTATTCTAAATAATTTTGTAAAGTTCATTGTTCAAAAATTTTAATAAACAACAAATCCTTTTCTTAACTTTGGGGAAGCCTTAAAACTGCACCTGGTGCTCCAGAACACTATAAGTTTCTCAGACAGTCTCAGCAATGACCTACACTGCTGGCACATACAGTATTTGGCTGTGGAGCTGTTTTTTTTTACAGTAAGCTTGGCTCACTTACATAAGCAGCATCCTAATTTGTTTAATTACAGTTTCAAAACATGGCTTTTTTCAGGTAGCTTTAGCAGTGACACTTGTTCTCTTATTAAATGGTAATAGAATTGCTTTGACTAATGGATAGAAATTGGTCAGTAGTTTGCTATGGCTGTCCCTGTTCTCCCTGACGCAAAACTGTCCTGCCACTGGCTAATTTCTATCAAGTTCTCATTAAGAATTAAGAGCCTGCAGATCATTTAGCAGTGTAAAATTGAACAGCCACGGGACATTTTTAGTGAGGGATAACTGCCCGCAATGCACTAGAGAAAAAGAAAAACAAAGGGAACAGAGCGCCACCTCCGTTTGAAAAATCGTTTATTAAAATAAATAATCAATGATTCTGATGAAAGGTGCTTGCCCCTGAAACATGTCAGTCTTGGCTGATTGAGGCCGGTGGATGGTGATGTGACTGGAGGCAACCGTGGTATATAGTCAGGGCAATACCATGTTGGGTTAACAAACAGTGTGGCCTCTTGTTTGTTTGTTGTTAAAGCGTGATCAGCCAAGAGTTAAAGAAAACTGTTGTACTAGAGAAAAAGAGTACAAGCAGGTTTTTACTACATGAATTAGTAGACTGCAGATGAAAGAGCAGTGTAAAATTGACCTTCAGTAGGACAATTTCAAATATTGTTTTTTTATGGTGGTAATGCAACACCCCTGATGCTAGGCACAGCTATTGCTTACAAGACAATATTAATCATGTTTGATAAACTTGTTAAATCAGGATGGTTTCCACATCTTACTGATGTGTTGTATATGGAGGCTCAGAACCATAGATTAAGTCCGTTTACGTTTAAAAAAAAAACATTTTATTTTATTTTATTGAGTTTGCTATGGATGAGACAGCAGCTAAAATTAACCACTGACCTCAAAACAACTACAAAATAAAATAAAAGACAAAAAGCCCCCCCCAATAATAAAAACAAAAAAACAGCAAATGAGTTAACTTCCCATAGAGGTAGCAATGAAAATCAAAGTACAGTTTGCTGACTAACCCTAATATCTCCCTGAAGATCTGTCAGCTTTCCCTGCAACAACTTCCAATTCACTGACAGTATGGTTGCTCAGTTAACCCCTCTTTTATGTCATAAAGACGAAAAAAGGAGGATTTGGACTTTTAAGGTACTTCAAGGATCACACAAAACACATTTAGTTTTTATATAAAGTATAACAATTGTTATTTATAAATATATTTAAAATGCATAGTTTTTACAAAAAAAGAAAGACAAACAAGGTTGCCTAAAAAAGACCATAGGATGTAGCCGCATCCTCCCACATTTGTATCTATATTGCGATACTTGTTACAATTTGCTTGATATCAGCTTCCTAGTTTCATTTGTAGTCCCATGGGAGGAGAACAGATTTCAACGCGTTTCACAGCGATCCACTTCTTCAGGAAACAGGCTAATGTCTTTCTACAAGAAAATCATATTTTTTATTTACAAAGAGTTCGTAGTTTACCTATGCAAATGTATTTGAATACTTTGTGCGGTTTGTTTAGTTTAATAAACTTACAATACTCTGTAAAGATGGCTGGATCCACCACTGACCAACACTCAATCATGGGCATGGACGGGGAGGGACCAATAGAAATGGGGTAGAGAGCAAGACAATCCCCAAGTCAAAGCAGGAAACTACAAAGTGAGAAAGGTTTCAGAAGAGGCCAGATTTTCCATTAGATGAGAGCATCTCAAAATTTCTTATTATTATTGAATAGATCACACCTATGGAAGAACAATGAACACTCCTTAAGAAACTATAAGGGGATCTGCCCAAGTGGGTACAAATAAATATAGTTTCTCATGTTACCTGAGATTATCCATTTCCATCACTGGTGTACATTCTATATCCAAATAACTTGGGCTCCAAACACAGCCTCTAAGTAGAACCAATGAGGTATGTCAGTAACACATTCTGAGATAGCATCAAATCCTTAAAAGGAAAGGTACATAGGCCTATAAGACCCTTCCAAAAAGGTGCCTCTAATCAAAGCAACAAACAAAAGTCTCCAACCCCTCTTTTATAGTGAGGAGGGTTGGCTTAATCAAATTTTCTTTGTTGGCCCTTTAAAGCCTTCTGCCAACAGTTCAAAGGCCACAAAGTGCATTATGGATAGGGATGCACCGATACCGATACTAGTATCAATATTGGTGCCGATTCCGAGTATGCCTAGCACGAGTAGTAGTAGGGAGCATGGAGCCGGCCTCCCGGCCAATCAGAAAGCAGGGTGTGACGCCATTACACGTTGCCCGGCTTCCTGATTGGACGGCCAGACGGCTCCAGCTGGGTACTGGAGGAAGGCCGTGTTCTCGCTGGAGAAGCCCCCGGGGGTGACAGGCTGGACATACCAAGGTAAGAGGGGACTTTCTTGTTAAGCGTAAAGCCGGGTGGCGAGTCTTTACACGCTGCCCGGCTTCCCGGCTAATCAGGAAGCCAGGTGGCGAGTCATTACACGCCACCTGGCTTCCTGAATGGGACTTCCGTTACTCAGTAATTGGTATCAGAGAGTACAGAAAAAAATTATCGGTACTCGTACTCGGTACCAAAATACCGGTATCGGTGCATCCCTAGTGATAAATCATCTGCACATAAATTGGCCAAGGCTGTAAATCTTAAACCAGGCGATCTGCTCCCCAGTCCACCTGACACACAGTCTGGTTCTAGGGTGGGGCCGTTCTCTTAGGGGGCTGGGACTTCTTGTAAAGGCCCTAACGAGCCAGCTAGCTTCAGCTGGGCTTGTTACCTTCAAGCCTCCAGCCCACTCAACACTTCCCCCTAGAGGAATAACTTCAATAATACAATTGAACATAGACATCCCCATCTGCCTGCTGCCACAGCACCCAAAAAAAGCCACCCTTCTGAAGGAATGTCCAGTCTGGCATGTGGTCTGGTATCCCAATAGCAAAATAGCAGCAAATGTTCAGCCTTACTAACTGCTATGTAGATGCAAGCAGTATGCTTATCAGGATTGGGAGGCATTTTGTGAATTGAATGCATTTTTAAGATTTAACTCCTGAGTTTAGTGTCACTTTACTCTGACAGAAAAGATGTGTCCAAATGTCAGGGAATGTAATTTTCACTGGGCTAATGTTGGGCAAATGTCTAATAATCTGGCTAAATAAGTGAAAGTTGACCAAATAATTTTGGGTGAATGGCCCATTGAGTCTTTGCTAAACAGCCCTCTGTGTGAAGTATTTTCACACAGAGGGCTGTTATTTTTCTGAAATTACAGTGAGATTTAAATATAAACAATGATTTCTGGTGTTCTTCAAGTTTAGCTCTTCATACTTCTGTAGCCCTTTGAGAAAATGTATAAATGAATGACTTATAACATTATTACATTTTTGCTTGCTTCACATTATATCTGACTTATCTTTACATAATAAAATATCTAGGGGGTTCACATGTCCACTTGGTTACTTTTTAATTAAATTCAACTATGCATATGTACATTAGCATGCTAGAGAATTCTCATTGGGTGAGGGAGGGGAAGGCTGCAGTTCTCTGATCTTTATGTTTTAGAAACACAGAGAACTTTTCCTTACAAGTCTTTTATTCAGCAATGCAAATTCATCTGTATAATGCATCTGTATAACACACTTTTCTTTTTTATATTTTATAGGACAGAGTACAAATCATACTAAAGTTTAAAATATTACAAACCATAACATAAACTTTTATATTTAACTTACTGCAGCCTCTCAGGCACAGGGGATAAGACTTGCTTAACAATCGTGATCACTTTGGTCCTCTTTTCCTGTCTTGCTGCAGGCTCCTTGGATATTTGATCTGTATTGAGTTTGATGTTTCCATAGAATAGTGATTGACTTTGAGTGGTGTTAACTAGTATCTTCTGCACCAGTTGCCCCTCTGTGAGGCTGGTGATTATCAGAATTTTTACTAATTGACCTTGTTTCTGGCAAACTGACTTTGTGCTGTCCCATTTGACTTTTATGACAGCTGTCTTGCTCCTGGCTGTAGAGCGTGATTATTTTTCTCTTCTGGTTCTTTTCAGGCTAAAGTGTTCATGTCTGTAAGTCAGGGCTCACAATGATCTGTTCACATGGCATATGTGTCTGTCTCTACTACAAGTATTGTTGAATAATGTAATTAAAACATAAATAGATATTGTAATGTACCAGATTATCTTGTACTTATTTTTAAATATTTTTGAAATATATTGATGAGAAATGCTACTGATTTTTTTTGAAGTGTGATAAGTATCTGACATGCTAAATTTAGAAAATTCCTGTTCTGTGCCCCCTTTTTCACAGCAGCATTAAATATAGACAACCTGCCATAGGCAGTGCAGTGCAAAAGCACATAAATTAAACGTAAGGAAAAAGTCCACAAATAGGTCAATCCAGGTGACCAAAGCTTAAAGGGGGCCGGCCATTAAGGAATTATATTTTTTTAGGCTATGATTCTCAAATCTTAAAATATTACAACAGCACAGATTTAGCTCCCAGGGATAGCTACATGCCCCTTTATTTACATGAATTTTTCTCTAAGTGCCAGCTTAATGTCAAGTTAAGACTCTGTCAAGACTCTGTTTTGTCTCCAACCTGAGCTTGGGGCGGAAAGCAGATTTGTTTTTTTTTGGACTCTTGAAGTGGGTAAAGCTTTCAATTGTAAAAAACTTTATATTTCCTTTATGGAACACTCACCTTACCTTTGTTGCTTGACACTGTTGTGAGTGTTTGTTATAAGTACTGAGATACAGAATAAATAGCCTCAGTAGGGACATTAAAGCTTGCCATTGATCTGGCAGGTCTACTCTTAAAGGAAGAGAAAATAACTAAATAGCAGGACACACAGCTATCCCTAAGGGTTACGGCTGAACTATTATATCGTGTAAAAAGTGAAAACTCAGATTATAACAAAGGCCCATTTTAACTAGCTTGGTTTAATGTAGTTTATTTAATATTGCTATTGTAGAAAAAAAAAATGTTAACTTATTATTATTAAACCAACCATGAATAAATCTCCAATTCTGCTCCATTTCCAGATCAGCTATGTTGTCCTAGATTGTTCACTTCTGCTTCTCCAAACTCTTCACCCTTTTGTGAATAACCCTGATAGTGTTGGGAAAGAAAGTAAATTAAATCATCGTCAAAAGCCATTATTTGCCTTCACAATTGATAGTCCTGAGGAAAGTTCCCAGTGTTTATTTAAACAGGAGTGGTAATAAAGGTGATCTATGCATAGTACCATTGTTGATATACATTGATTCTGAGAGGGATCCATTGAGTTTTATTCTTGCTGTTGGCTGTTTGTAGGGAGGAGAATCCTGTCATTATTCTGGGTTGGAAACCTATGTGGGAAAGGGTGGTCTGCAGGAAGTCCTATGCCACTCTGTCTAAGGCCTTCTCTGTATCTGTGCATAGGAGAAGGACCTTGACTTTCTGTGACACCACACGGTGTATAGTGTTTAAGTCTAAAGATTTTATGTAGGAGAGTCAAAATATGGTTAGTTTTAGCAAAACAATTTAGATCAACATTTAAGAGTAAAATGCTTCTTGAACTGGAGCACATTTGTGTTTCTTTGTTAGTTTTTGGAATGACTATGGACCTGAAGAAAGAAGGAAGGTAGTTGTCGAACTGTGGCAAGGATATTGAATGCTTTAAATAGAAGGGTATGAATATATGTAAGAAAGATTTATAATAATGCATGGTAATGTTGTTGGATACTGGGCTCTTTTTCAGTCTAATCTATGCAATGTCTTATTTTTATTTTTTTGACAATGGTTTTACAGGGCATACAGTTTCTTCCTTAGATAAAGATGGTAAGGTGTTTTTTCAAAGGTATTTAGAAATAATCAGTTTCCTTCATCCCTGAACCTGAGCTGGTTTGTGTGTTGGGGTAAGATTGTACATAACTGAATTTAGTGTTGGAGAGGTAAACACTCACTAGTGTTATTGGTTTGTCTTCTATCTTTCCTTATGGAAAAATGAAACAGCACTCAGGGCCTTTAAATTCTACTTTAGACAAGTTAGAATTTTACTGACGGGACTATCACACCCTTTGTTTGGCTTAAAGGTTTGCAGCATGATATGTATGAGTAAAGTAATTGTTTATCATGTTGGGTAAATGAGCTTGTTTAACCGCCTCCCGGCTTGCCGTTGTACTTAAGCAGCCAGCCAGGAGCTTCATGGATGTAAAGACGGCCTGTAGGCCATGCCCACTTGCGCGTGTCACTCGTGAGCAAGAAACTGCCCAAATTTAAAAACAGGCAGCGATGCCTGTTTACGTACAAACGATCCGCCAGCTATAGATCCGGTAGATCGCTTGTATAAGGTGCCAATCATGTGACCACCCTCCACAGCCCCCTCCGCTGGTCCCGAGCTCTGCTGTGCCCAGTGCGAGTCCAGGACAAGCATGGTGGCTCTGTGAAAGGAGATCAGAGGGAGATCGGTACAAAATCTTCCTCTGATCCCAGAATGGGATCTCTCCAGTCCCAGAATGCAGAAGTGATGTATATTACATCACTTTCACACTCTTGTGTCACTCTATGGCTTCAGAAGCTGGACAGAAGCTGATGAAGCAGATCTCTGCTTCATCAGCTTCTTTGGAGGTCTCTAGGTGACATTAGGGGTCTTGAAGACCCCTGATGTCTCCATAAAGAGGACCTGTCACAGCTCTTTGCTATCACATAGAGGGTTTCTTAGCCCCTATGTGATAGCAATAACGTTAAGTGAAAAAAAAAAAACATAGGAAAAAAAATTGTTGCAAAGCAAAAAAAAAAGTTGCAAAAAACTGAAATTAAAGTCACACATGAAAAAGAATTAAAAAAAACAAGAACATTCTTTAAAGTCTCCACCCATACATACATGCGTGCAAACATGCTTTGAGTGCGCATAAGTGTGGAAATGACGATTGCAGCCTTTACGATGCACGTGTTACATATCACTGTGAACGTCCCAACGAGAGTAATCATTCTAGGGATTTTTAATCACTGATAACACTGAACTGATGAGTGGTAAAAGCTTTTTAAAGCGTCGCCTGTGGTCAATTTTGGTTATGGTAGTTTTTTGCGATTTTGCAAATGCGCACGATTTTAAGGTTTGACATGTTTGGTGTCTATTTACCTGACGTGACCTCATTTTTTATATTTTACCAGAAATTGTGTAATAATAATTGTTTCCTAACATAATGTATTAACATTTTCAGTAATTTTTCCTTAATATAGTAAAAAATTAAAATCACAGTGGTGATTAAATACCACCAAAAGAAAGCTCTATCTATCCCCCAAAAAATGGTACAGTACAGCATTGCATGACGGAATAAATGTCAGTCAAAGTACTGCAGCACTGAATACTGAAAAATGGCCTGGCCAGGAAGGGGGTATAAACACCTGTTCTTCAAGTGGTTAAAATATGTATTTTGTAAAACTACAATAAGAGTACTCAAACCTTTTTAGGAATCTCTTAAAACACATGGAGTTCAAAATAAATGGGATAACCTCTTTCAGTTGATTACTGCTTTTGGATGGTAAAAAGACAATATTAATTTTTATTAATGCTTGAAAACTATATTTCCTACGTTAATACAATATAGTTTTATATTTAATAGATACTTATATAAATGTGGATCTCCATTTGCTTTCTGTATTGCTGGGTGCTTAGACTCGCTGGACATTTGTCAGGTAATTTTTTCCATCTAAGAGTATTCTTTCTCCTATATTCAGATGCAGGTAACACTGGCTTCTGGAACCTGAAACTGTATATACATTGGTTATTTTCTTTTGGATGTTCAGAAGATTTGCCCACATTTGATGGTCTTACTAGGATTCCTTCCTCTGTGATGGGGACCTTGTTCTTTAGCTGTATGTAACACTTCACGGGCTTCATATTGAGTACTAGATATTATACCTTAACCCAGATAGCACTGTCTCCATATATTTACCTCTAAGTTTGGATACTCTTCCACATCCCCACTTATGCAATTTATAATTCTCTTCATGTTCTCTATACCAGTCTGGCTCTGTTCTAGGAACAGCTGAACATTCTGATGTTGCCTCTTTGTCCCCTTCATAAGCCTCCAACAATAGTATTAGTTTATTAGCTTTAACATTAGATGCCCAGAAGGAGATGGAGGAGTATTTTACCTTAACCTCACCCTAAAGTGGGTAGGGGAACTGGGGTCCTCAATTAGTCTGGTAAAATGGGACAGAATGTTTATTTTTTACACACTTCCTGCAAAGATCAAGAAAGGAATTCATCCATTGGGACTAATCTTAAAATCTAGTAGGAATGTCAGCCTATTAGAGATTTTGGGGCACTTGTATAAAGAGATTTATCAAGAATGTGTAGTCAACACCTTAAAGGGTGTCACTCCTTACATTGCTCCTGCAATCCATATCTTCAGCTAAAAAGTTGATTCTAAATGTTTTCATCTTTGGCTGGTCAACAAGTAATATCTAGCCATTGGAGATTGCCTCAACACTAGTGGGGAAAATAGAACAACTGATGGCCACTGAACAGGATATGCACCTGTAGTAGGCTGAGTCCGGAGTGGATCTTAGGCTGAGGATAAAGCAAAGACGTGGTCAGGCAGGCAGGGTCGGCAACAGTCTGGCAGGAGAGTAGTCAGGAGGCAGGCTGAGGTCTTGACACAATCGGGCAGCAAGGTACAAAATCGGCAGGCAGAAGAATAGTCAGGAAACAGGAAAAAGTCACAGTGTAAATCCAGCATATAACACAGAGGCAGCTCACACAGGGAACTAACCCAAATCAAATGGGCTCAGAGCACAGGAAGTGTCCGGTATTTAAAGCCTGAGATAATTGCAGATCTTCTACAGCTGGTTGGCAGGTGGAGCCAAAGGGGGTTTATTTACTAACCTTATAAACACGCCACAAACAAGTATACACCTCTGTAGTGTGTTCCCTCCCAGCATGATCTATTGGTGGAATCTAGACACCTTTGTAGTGTGTACACACCCAGCACGTGTGTTGTGCAAAGCCCTACATGAATTTGCAAGGTAGTCACTAGATCAGGCTGAGCTTTAAGAGCCCAAATAAACTTGAAAATGCATTTTGGTGCATTGATGTGAATTGATTTTAAATAGTACCTCATCAAGTGTCAATGGGCCACAAAGTACATCTGCCTTATTTAATTCAAAGCCACACAAGATAATGCATGTGTTTTAGCTCATGCATTAGGTGTTCTGACAGTCAGGTGCATTTTGTTGTTCATGTATGCATGTTTGGGTGCAATAAAAATGAATGGCAATGCACCCAATGCAAATACACTGTGGGGTTGATTTACTAACCTTATAAACACACCATGAACATGTATACACCTCTGTAGTGTGTTCCCTCCCAGCATGATCTATGGGTGGAATCTAAACACCTTTGTAATGTGTACACACCCAGCAGGTGTGTTGTGCAAAGCCCTGCATGAATTGCAAGGTGATGTTGTGTAAATTAGCTCTACATTGTGTTGCTTGCGTTGATGAATGCAGGAATGTAAATGCATGAGCTAACCATTTTTTAAAATAAATTCTTTATTGTCGCACAGGTAGCATGTACAGGTCATATACACATACAGATACAACTCCAACAGGTTCGGTGGAAACATAAGAAAACAACCGTGTATGTATCTGAGCCCATCCATATAGGAGCCACACTGTGGAGCCATATAGCTAAAGAACAACCAGAGATTGAATATCCTCGAGGAGTTCGTCCGCTCCGCAGGACTACCAATGATGTGAACCGGCCTTCCCCCCTTCCTAACGAGGCACATATAGCGGGACACCTATTTCACCACATGGTCTAGTGATGGTGCAGCTGCATGTCCATCGGTGGTAAAAACATCTGGATACCTCAGAGGCCAGGGGGGGAGGGGAGACTGACATAATGTGGGGGGAAGAAGTGGGATAAGACACAACACAAGGGGGATGAGAAGAGGGAGGAAGGGGAGGGGGTCAGGTGACTTGCTGGGCGCCTAAATCTCAAGCTTCAGGATTCCATTATCATGCGGTATTCCGCAGTGGTGGTATATTCTAACCAGTAAAACCAGGTAGATGTGCACCTGGAGGAGGTGCCCTTTATGGAACTGGTGAGCTCTTCCATGAATCGAATATCGTTTATCTTGGAGAACCGCAGTTTGACCGTGGGCGGGGTGACTTGTCTCCATAGAAGGTGTATACATGCCTGGGCTGCGTTCAGAATATGCACTAGGACTGAACAGGAGTAACTTTTCGCTGGGAAATGGTTATGGTGGAGAAGGAAGAATGCTGGATCTTCCGGAATGGCGTGGTCAGTAAATTTTTGCGAAATGAGGCGGACCTGTGTCCAAAAAGATGTCAGTGACGGGCAGGACCAAAAGATGTGAAGCATATCCGCGGGGGAGGAGCCGCAGCGCCAACAAATGTCCGGATTGTCCCGGGATATCTGATGAAGTCTATGAGGTCCGGTGGTACCGGAAGTCTAAGTCCGGTACCACCTTGTTAGGATTTTGTATCCCAGTTCCTGGTAGCTATTGCAGATGGACGACTTCAGAGAGTGGCGTAACATCTGGGAGCTTTCCTCCTGTGAGAACTGGATACCCAGCTCCCCCTCCCAGTGCTCCAGGAAGCAGAGCGGGGCCTCCAAGTCTGCAGATAGTACCATCTGGTAACATAACGATAGTGTTTTAGCAATGGGACCCGTGTCGGAGCAGGTTTGTTCAAAGGGCAAAAGCGGTTTCATATAGGAAGTAGGCGGTGGGGGAGAGGATAGAAAGTGTGACAGTTGGTGCAGGCACCAGGTGTCAAGACTGTCCAAGTCGGGGTCTGCAGAGGAGTCCCTACAAACCCGCCAACTAGGGCCATGGAGGAAGTGAAGCGCTCGAAATCACTAAAAGGCGGCGAAACGGGCCGACCTCCAGTCCAGGGGGAAAATCCAGAGCCCCCAGGATCGGTCGTAAGGGAGACGGGTCAGGGGATAGTTGTTTGTGCACGAAAGCCCATCGGGCCACCCTCCACCTGGGACCTATAGTCGGGTGTAAAACAGCAGAAAGGCATCATGGCACACTCACAAAACCAGCATGTAAAACAACATGTCTCACCACTAAGGATAATGACAGAGGTTTGGATACACGTCTTCAGTCGAGGATGTGTAGCCGCACTGCTGCGCCAAGGCACCTCCTATAGTGTGGTCCTAACTCTAAACTATGAGAGTCTCCATCTTGGAGCACATGGGGGCAGAAGATATCAAATTGGGTGCAGGTTTGTCAGGAGGACGCCCAACCTCCTTAAAGGTACAGAAACACACACGGGATCCCGCACCTCCTATTGGCAGCTGAGAAACCCCATGCATCGCTGCACCAAATCAGTCAAGAAAAACAAACGACAAACGCACTCAACAATTTGTTACCAGTTATACAGTAAGGTGCACACGCAATGGGCTTTGAACAGTAAAACAGCAGAAAGGCATCATGGCACACTCACAAAACCAGCATGTAAAACAACATGTCTCACCACTGAGGATAATGACAGAGGTTTGGATACGTGCGTGTGTTTAGGTTAGTAAATCACCCCCAAAGTGTCCATAAGGAGAGTTTCTCAGTACACAAAACCTGCAGCAGAAACCAAGTCCTTTCAGTGGCTGAATGGCTAGGTCTGTGCACTTTTGCGCCAGAGACACGGGTTCAAACCCCGAACAGGAGCTGGTCAGACAGGTACGTGACAGATACAATATAACAATACAATATAACCCGAACTGCCTGGATAATATGTAAAGATAGTTTAACAATGTAGAGACTTATGCTAACTAGGATTTAATGTTACACTTGAGTCTGGCAGCAACAACATTCTTATTCCAAAACTGCTCCTATTTTGATTCTTTTTTTTGTTTGCCAAGGCTGCGGGGTCTACCACAGAGGAAGTTTCTCTCATTTTGATTTTCCCTTCTCCTTATCCCCTTCCTTCTCCCTATTCCCCATTTCTATACTTAACTTTCTCTTAAGTATCCCTTTCATGGACCACATGCTAAGCATACCCATTTTTGAGTATAAAACAGGTTGCATGCATTTCACATTCTTTTGCTCACTGATCCAACCTTAAAGATTGTGCATGGTTAGGGCCCTGGGCACAAAATGGGTTTGACTTACCAAAGGCAAATATGCTGTGCACTTTGCCTTTGTGCATGGTTAGGGCCCTGGGGACAAAATGGGTTTGATTTTCCAAAGGCAAATATGCTGTGCACTTTGCAAGGGAATTTGCACTTTGCAGGGGATGTTTCCCTAAGTTTGGTGAATGTGGTAAAATTTCACATTGCAAATCCCCAAAAAAGTATTTTTGTTTGCTTATGATTGGGTGATGGAGATCACCAGAGCTTCATCTCATTCAATAAGCTAAGTGGAAACTTCCCCTGCAGAGTGCAAATCCATTGTAAAGTGAATGGCCTATTTGCCTTTGGTAAACCAATTCCAATGTAATTGCACCTTTTGCCTCTATATTTGTAATTGTAATTTTTTTCCTGTTGGTTCATTCATATTGTGCACCGCCTGTGAGTTAAGAATTGGGCATACTGAGATAATTTCCTCTAAAGCTGGGTTGGCACTGCAGTTTCTGGCTGGTGTCCTCTCATTCCCCCCAAACAAAATAAAAGCACAAATAATTAAAATCTGTCATAAGTCACTAAGTTCCATTTGCCAGTGAGAACTTGGACAATACTCACAATACACAATAGTTCCAAATAGAGCATCAGGATGGTTACCCATCAGTTGTGGTGTTGTGTTGGTATCTTTCACTTATTTGCCCATGTTGGTGTCTGTAACTGTGGCTTGTGACTGTGGCTGTCTCTTGATCTCAATCAGCACAAGCTTTAGTTCCAAAGACAAAAGTAACAGATGAAGGAGGTTGGCTGTGTCAGTTTTAGGTAGTGCCTGGCTAATAGCTGAATTGCCACAGGGCAAGTAGTTGGCAGCCAGTCTTTCTCTGCATTAAGTGTATGACTCAGCAGGTGTTAAAAACAAACAAAGGGCCAAGACTAGGGCAGCCTGTATATGTCACTGAGAGACTGTAATAGGATTCTCATTATTATTACCAAGCAAATTCTGAAGAACAGCTTATGAGTAACTGGTATGTGGCCTCGAGTGTGATGTATGAGGAAAACTAGCAGCTAAGGCCCTATTAAGTGAAGTACAAGTGTTGCTCCCTGTCAGGAAACAACAATCATATTTTAAGCATTAATTACACGGTACCTGTTATTCAAGATCAGTGGCCATGGGCTTCCCTGAAGGCTTGGGTCAGGGGAGGGTTGCAAGCTTCACCTATCATTATCATTGGACCTCTCTGTATTGCAGCTTTGTTTTGCTAGTGGTTTAGCCAGGAAGGATTTGGTGTGTTTGGTCAACTAAAGGCTGAAGCTGGAAGCAGTAAAAATTCTTGGTACCACTTAGGAAGTTCAATGAGAGCAATGAGTAAGTTGTGACATAGTTAGTCAGGTTGAAAAAAGACACATGTCCATCAACTTCAACCGATAGAGATATGAAAAAAAAGCCTAAACTCAACGCTATGCCCACAATTACCCACTATTGATCCAGAGGAAGGCAAAAAAACCTGTGACGGACAATAGAAAAGTCCTCTGGTGTTCTGAGTATAATCTGCTGACCAATTCGAGCTGCATTTAAAGCATAGGGAAACTGCCAGTAATATGGAATACTTATAAATAATTGCAGGCTTTTTATTCTTTGCATACCTTACATTTTTTTCTTCCCCAGGCTTCTGACAGTGGCCATTTTAACTAAGGGCAGGTTACTAGATCTCCCTCTACTTCCTGAAACTCTGGCACATGTGACCAGGACATGTGACAATGCAAATCATCTCAGGGTAGGAAAATGTCTTTCCCTGAGATCTCTTGACAATGCTCTACTGATGTAACCTTCCCAGGATGCAGTGCTTGTGCACAATTACATAATTTGTAATTGTGGACATCAGTGGACAAGGAACTGGAAAAAAAGAAATTGTAAGTAAAAGAAAAATATGTTTGTTTAGGTAATGAATATAAGATGATTTCATATCAGCATGCAGAGCTGTATGCTGATGTGATTTTTAGTGAAAGGGGTAAAGGTCCACTTTAAGCAGTGGTCTCAGGGCTCTTCTGTTCCTGAGCATGATCCGGGATAAATCTTCGAATGGATGAACAGTACTGCCATTGAAAATAATGAGTTCATTATGTCTGGCATGGGCTAAAATTTCCTCTTTCAGAGGGAAGCTTTGCAAACAGCAAATTATGTGTCTAACGGGAGAGTCCTCTGAGCCCCTGGGTCCCTATGAACCATTTAATCCAAGAACATAATTGTGCAGAGTGATAATTATTTAGAAGCATTCCCTACTGCACAGTAATGTTGGTTTGATTGAATGGTGGAATAGAAGTCTAATTTAATCAATTAAAATGATTATAAAATCTTCAGAATAAAAGTCGTGTTGTAGTCTGTTGTGGTAGATACACAGTAATGATTATGTGTGGCAAATATAATTCCTGTTCTTAGGTGACAATTAACCAATTAAATTATCTGATCCTGTGAAATGCAAATTCTTGTTCACTTTGAATACCCAGTCATGTATAGATGAAAAAGGTAAACAAGAATTAGTTTTTTACGTGTCTGGATGTTGAAAAGTCTATTCAGTCAAACTTTGAAGTAAAAATGATCAACTCCTTTAAATTAGCCCAATTGTGTAAGAATTCTAAGATAATGATGGTTTAAAATGTATCTAAACCCAAAAACATAATATATGGCAGATGTTTAGATGAGGTTTTCTTCTTTTCTTGCTTCTTTCTTTATTATTACCCAGTAATTATTATTCTAATAATCGTTATTATTACCCAGTAATCCTGCAAATAACACTAACTATGTTGAGTAAGATCACTCACTTCACTGTATTTATGGAGAAAGTCATGGTTGCCGGCCAGGCTGGACTTCAAACTTACCTCTTCAAACTTCCTCTCTTCATCTCTTTTATAAGGGGGTGAGAGATTAGTAGTTTAAGCTTGATAACACCGTTTGTGCTTTCCATTAAGCTTATTTGAAGTTGTAAAAGCATTGAATCTCTGGCAAGATCAACAGATATTTTCTATACTTGACAAAATGTCTTTAGACGTAAAGATCAAAACTAATGCAACCACTACATCTAAGGACTGGCAAGCGACACTATAATATATTTTTGTTCTTGGGTTTAGATGTCCTTAAATGGTTTTTTTTTGTGCGTTTTACTGGCGTAATGGTCTTAAACCAAATCTTGAGACTTATGGATTTTCTTTTAATGTTTTTGTTTTTCTTTAATTTTTTTAAATATTTGTTTTCTTTTGGTCAAAGACCTTCATATATACTGTAATTTTTGTAGTACAGCACATGCTGCCCATGTCAGGTCTGTATTCATTTTTGAAACCTGAGTTATAATATCATGTAAAACAGCAATAGGATGATTTATGTTAAATTGTATGGAGGCCTCTGGGTGATTCATAAAACACCTTATGGGCATCTACCCTGTTTCCCCGAAAATAAGACCTACCCCGAAAATAAGACCAAGTACTATTTTCAGGAATTTCTAAAATATAAGACCTACCCCGAAAATAAGACCTAGTTGTGACTTTTCCCAGGGCCGGTAGTGGCATAAGGGGGAACCTGAAGATAGGCAGGAGAGAATCAGCGTCGCCAACGAAGCCAGCGCTAGAGGAAGCGAGGCGGCAGCGGGGGGAGCAGAGCCTCTGCTGATGCCTCCACTATAGAGCCGTCTCCTGTCACAGGCGGAGTGATACCGAATGCACTACGCATGTGAGGAATTGATGGTGAAAGTGCGCTTCGCTCATTCTGGCCAGAGATTGGTTAGCAAATTGCTCTTGGAAAGGTACGGCGCACCCTTGATTGCCCTGATCACCATATTTTTGTATATGACTGTATGTAGACTTTTCTACATGAATAAGTGTGGATCGTTGTACATTAAAAAAAACAAAAAACGTTTATTTGGTCAAGTGTGCCATATTTCTTATAGCTTATACCCACACTCCAGAAGAAGCAGATTGATTTCAGCAGGAGGAAGATGAGCTGCAGTTCTGGCTCTCTCCCCTTTGCTCCAACCCTCCTTTTATCACCCCCCAGAACTGCAGCTCTGGGGTGGGGTAGGAGAGATCAGCAGCTGATTGTGGATCAGTGGAAAACCTATTCTAACTGATATTATTGCCTCACCTGAGACATGCATCTTCTCCAGCATCTGTAGCATCTGGCTTCTCCACACCCTATCCTTTCCATAGGCATAAACATGAAAGATTAGTCAAGCTGTGTTTGTGTTCATTTAACAACCAACAAACTATTATGCCTGAGGGAACTGATCTATTCCTAAACATCCAGCCATTCCGCCACATCTAGGGGCACCTGAAACAAAATGCCATGGAATGTGCTATGTGTATTGCAGAATAAATTTATCACACCGAATCAATCTTTGTTAAACACAATTTTGACTTTTTTTGACATTTCTTAAGAAGTAGAAATAAAACAATATTTGTTAAAGTCTCTACTCTCCTAAGTATTTATGATTAGTTGTTAAGTAGCATTAAGACTGTGGTAGAATAATGCACCACTTTATGGATTTGATGTTCTAATGTATGATATGCATTCTCCAATAGGGTACCAAATCTACACTATCTGTGAATCCTTTTATTTTATATTTCACTAAGATAGACCCATATGTATATGATGTGAGGCAAAATGTATTCCATATCATGTTTCATTTTTTTTCTCCCTCAACCCTTTCGTTGCCAAGGCCTTTTTTTTGCACGCATGATATAATCAACATTTTAGGGCTGAAAATTACTTGAAACCCCTAAAACATTATATATTTTCTGAAATCCAACACCCTGTAGAATAAAATGGTGGCAGTTGTAAATTTTTATGTTGCACTATATTGGTGCAACTCTTCATCAAACCCGAAGATTAAGTGAAAAATTCACTTACGTTAATTTTAGTTAATTTTGTTTTGTAAAATATAAAATATAAGGTTATGGTGAGTAAATAGATACCCAACATGTCCAGATTAAAAATAGTGTGCGTCCATGTAACGGCAACACAATTCAGTACCCCAAAAAGTCCATAGACAATGATTTAAAAGCCCCTACAGGTCATAATTTTAGAGATACGCATAAATATTGGCCCCAGAATTATTGCTGTCACTCAGGCATGCACGGCAATACCCAACATGTGTAGCGCGATTGCCGTCTTCGTACATAGGCACACCCAAAACGTGTTTGCATATACGTTCGCTTGCTCGTGGGGGCGGGGACTTTTAAAAAAACTTTAATTATTTTTACATTTAATTTATTCTATATTATTTGTTTTTTACTTTACTTTAATTGCTATCCAATATGTGTGCTTACAATCTCCCCATGTGATAGCATATTGGCAGTGACAGGTCCTCGTTAAGGTGATACTGGGGGTCCAAAAGACCCCTAGTATCACCTTCACACTTTAAATAAGCTATTGAAGTGCAGATTGCACTTTCATAGCTTATTGCTCGGTTTCAGTAGCCCAGCAAAGACAGCTCAGGGACCAGAAGTTACTGATGCTCCTGGTCCCATAGAGCAGGGAGAAGAGCGGTAAAAAGCACTAAAAAGCTACCTATTGTCAAAAAAAGGCATGGGAAGCTCTACACCATAAATGATATGTACTAATGCCAACATCTTTTTATTAGTGGTGGCGTAAGGTCCTTTTTATGTGGCTTTGTAGGAAACATACACAAATCTTTTAAATTACTGTTGGGAGATGCCTCATATTTGTATGTGGTGTTATGGAACAGTCCGATTTTAACATACAGCCTCAGTGGCAGCAGCACAGAATTGGCTGTAAAATAGATTTTATTTGTTTAGCTTGGTTTACTTCCAGCAGCAGGACCCAAATCTGATTAATTTTATTAAAAAGGTATTTTTAGTTAGTTTTAACAGTGGCATATTATTTTTCTTTGTGGTAATAGGTAATTGACTGTTATATAAAAAAAGATTCTAGTCACAGTGCTCTGCTTCTGACAATGTGACTGAAAGTTCTAGCTCTAACACAGTGCAGAATAGTGTCATTTACACTCCCTCTCCTCTCCCCATAAAAAGCCTTGTATGTTTGTCTCTGAATGCAAGGTGTTGTGTGATTGGACAAGGGGAGTGGAGGGTAAACAACATGATCTCCCCGCATTTATTAAGTGCTAGTTCACAGCAGCCACAGTGCGTTCCGGGCCGATTGTGGCCAGAACACACTGGATTGCAGTGTGGCCAGCTCACTTTGTTGTGGGGCGGGAGGGGGCGTGGCGGTGCATTGAACTCAATGGCACCGTAGCCACAACTTTTGGCCACAATGCGATCAGCCGCATGGTAACGCAAGGCACATCAATGCCTACTGTCCGGTCTGGTCAGAAAAAATGCTGCAAGCACTATTTTTTCTGACCGGACCTGAGCGCAGGCATTGATGTGCCACGTGTTTTTTTATGCAGCCAATCACACTGCAGCCAGAGGGCGTGGCTGCGGTGCCATTCACTTCAACCACCACACCCCCTCCCACCCTACAACAAAGTGAGCCGGTCGCAGTGCGTTCTGGCCCCAATAGGGCTGGGATGCACTGTGTCTGGTGTCTACTAGCCCTGACAGAACACCTTGCATTCAGTGAAAAAATACAAGTTTTTTTGTGAATAGATGAGGGGAAAAGAGAGGGAGTGTAAATGACATGATTCTGCACAGTACTAGAGTTTTCAGTCACAGCGTTAGAAGAAAAGCAGTGTGACTAGTAACTGGCATCAATTAAGTGTCATTTGTACAGAACATAGCAGTTCTGTGGGCATAGGATACTAAGCATTAGAGGTAACTGATTTACATTGTGCTACCGTGAAAAAAAATATTTCCACTTCCACTTCCACTTTAAGAGTTTTAGCACAGTATCAACAGTAGCATGCAGGTCCAGTGCTAGAATCATGCAGTGCCAAGATCCTAGAATGAGAAGAAACTGGTGTCACACCTACCATTCTCAAAAAAAATATGTACAAAATAAGCAATGTTCTGGCAATATGTATAATCTTTCTATGGTTTAACAATGAACTTAGTTACCATCCCTGTTCAGGGGGTCACATTTCTTATCTCATCTAGTGCTTTATATAAGTTATCACATTTATCGTACAAGAGTGACTGATCCAAAGCTGCATCAAAAGTATGAATAATGTAATGGGTATGCAGGATACATCTTACACCTTAACTAATTCAGAATATTTCAGCCTAGGGCATTTTGAACTCTAATTACTGCTGTAGACTGTCCTTTGCAATTGTAAGCTGTGCACTAACAATGGAAAACTGTATGTGATGTCAGCCCAATTATGGATGCTGACATGAAAAATACATACACACATTCCACACATTAGAAGATGCCATTTTCTCTGCATTATGATTACTCTGAATGCAAACATGTTTGACAGTAGCCTAATAGATAGGAAGAATCTAGGTTATTTTATTTTACCCACACACACATTCAATTGTAGTCAGCTGTTTTAAAAGATAAAAGGTGAATTTGATCATAAAATATAATCAGCTAAACATGCATAATGTGTACATCAAAGAATTTCTAGCTACTATAAATGGTGGTTTGCTTAACAATAAATGTGAATGTAGGTGTGAGACTTACTATCAACTATGACGTGCATGTGATGGTCAAAGCACCCACCCAAAGCTCTTATCCCACAATATAATTTTATATATCAAACAAGAGCAATGAAATTACAGGGTCCTTTTTCAGCCGGTGTAATTCAGGCATAAGACCTGCCTTTTGCTTATGTATTAAGCCATTTAAAAGAAAATCTTCAAAGACCTAAACATTAGATAAAAACACCAGATTACCTGTGAATAAAGGTAGCTATGCAACAAAAGATTGTTGCACGATATAAATATCTGTCCAACAATCTCACCAGGTATTGATTATAAACAATGATATCAAGAGACCTGTGTATACATAAGAGACCATATGAGTTTAGCCACATATCTATGTATCAACAATTATACCACAAAAAATAATAGCAATATCCTGCTCTGGACCTGCCACACAAAACGAGGGGAAATAACAAGTACAGAAAAGTGTATATGCAGGTTGGGTGAGGAGGGGGTTGTGGAGTTACTCGTTGTATGGATCTGCATGTATAATCGCTTCAATAATTGACCTGGAACAAGTTTATCGATAAGAAACTAGTCTGGTATCCATTTTCAGCATGCATGTTCCAGTTTTGTGACTTAAATAGTACTAATGTTAAGGATGTCACCAGCACACCAATTGAAAGTGATGAGTAAAAGTCAGTTTTAATGAAAAATTGCCATTTAATGTGCAAGCGCTTTTCCCTAACATGTTAAATAGGGCCACTTGTGGCAAGATTGAAACAATAAAACAAAATTGCTTCATCCTTCCACTTTGGTGGTTACAATGTTTTCTAAAAATGGTGGAGGATTATTGCTACAAACTGGTCGTAATGGGTAAAGTCATTATCTGTCAAATTGGTTATTACCTGTCAATAACTACTTATTGTTAATTGTCATAAGGGCTCAATAGATAGGGGTCTATCCACTAAGCTGCCGTAGGCAGCCGAGTGAACAACCGACCAGAAGTGAAGTGAGCCGAACGCTATTCACTTTAGGTTTGTATGTCTGATTACAGCCGTATATTGGCTGAAATCAGCTGTACATCGGGTGGTTTTGTGTGGTTAACGGTCGGCCG
>NW_017307777.1:210988-225206 GCF_000935625.1 Nanorana parkeri
GTGGTTTGGTGTGGTTAACGGTCGGCCGAACATGCTCAGCATGTTCGGCCGACCCAAAGTGCAGAATGAGTTTGACTCAGCCAAACCAACATCTGGATTGGCTAAGCCGAACCTACGGCAGGCTACTCACTGCTGTTCGGTCTATTCTCATAGATGCTGAACAGCAGTGAGTGAATAGCCAAATGCCGCCGATCGTCATTCGGCTTGGCTATTTTGCTTGGTACGTCTGTGGTACCGAGCAGAATAGAAAAACAGTTAAAAAAGTTAAAAAATCAAATAGAAAACGATTAGCACGGACAGCTAGCACCGCCCAACTGTTTTCTATTGGCCGGGCTGTTCTGCTGCCGTCAAAAAAAATTATAATTTCACCATAGGAATGCATAGCTAGATTCCTATTGGCTATTTCAATTTGCAATAGCCAACAGCAAACTAGCTATTGCACCCGCCCTCTGCTGCTGATGGAGAACTGCAGGTCCCCTCTGCTGATTGACAGCAGCAGTGGGCGGGTGCAATAGCTAGTTTGCTATTGGATATTGCAAAGTGAAATAGCCAATAGGAATCTAGCTATGCATTCCTATGGTGACATTCTTTTTATTATTCTGACGGCAGCCAACGGCTCCATGTCAGAATAAAAAAAAGAAAGCAGGGAAATCGAGCAGAGTAAACCTTTCTGGGAGAAAGTGTTTCTCTCCCGTGCAGCCGGGAGCCGCTATCCAATTAGCGGGAGACTCCGGGAGCACACGGGAGAGTTGGGCTGTCTGGAGATCAGTGTCCCTGGATACCCGGTAACCGGGGACGCTGATCTCTCTGCAAGTGGCCGGAGCCAGCCGTAAGATCACGGCTGGCTCTGCCCAGCTGTCAGAAGCAGGCCAGCTTCACCTTTCACGTCGACTGAACCGCCCGGCCCACGTTTGGAGCTGTATGGGCTATAGTGAATAGTGCATAAAGCAGTCCTGGGGCTGAAGCTAGCCGAAGGATCAGCCGAAGCTCCGGCTAGATCCTTTGGCTGCTTCGTGAATAGACCCCATAGTGTCCAGTGTTCCCTGCATCATAAGTCCTGGATAGCAGTAAAAACCTCACAGGGGTTCTAATCTTTACCCACTCTATCCAAAATTAAAAAAACGATTTGACTGGACATATACTTTTAGTGTATTTTTTGAAGATTTGTGTAATACATTTTTTGAAAATTTGTGTAATAAATCTGAAATGAAGAGTCAGAGGATGATCTAGACCAGTGGTTCTCAACCTGTGTAACCTCGGGACCCACATTTTTCCTTGGTCATTAAGTTGTGACCGAAAAATGATTCATTTCTGCGACATTTTCATTTATTACACAAAACAACTTGTGCACGATTCAGCAACGTATATATATGCACATTTTAAACATTATTGGGGGTATGGAATTGTATTATGGGGGGTATGTGGGGGTTTGGAGCTTTAGTAGGGGGTAGGGGCAGTATTGCACAGATGGGCCGCTCCATGAAGAAATGACACCACGACCCACTGCAGAAGGTGTCGCGACCCACTTTTGGGTCGCGACCCACGAGTTGAGAACCACTGATCTAGACGTTCTATCTCTCAAATATGTCTGCTTTGAAATTTTAGGAGCTATTGTGTGTTAAAAGTGGAGGAGACATGGATCCAGATAAGTATAGATCCATTACCTCCAATCTTTAGTGCATGCAGCATGCTCCTAGGAAACTAAAATACAACCTTTGTTTTCAATGTATCTTTTTTAAAGGTATTTTTTTATTATTTTTAATACTAATAATATTATTAATAATAGCAATAATAGTACTAGGAATGCCATGAGTATACTATGAGTATATAGAAATTATAACATTATAAATAAACAAAGACACATTCACACACACAAACAACCTTACACACAAACATACAACATTTCTTCCTTGCCTTTGTCCTTTATTTATTGTATTCACTAAAGTCGATATCAGATATATCTTTTCAACCTGGGTGTTAGCTTTCATTGTATCTTAATAGATGTATGCAGCTCTGAATTGTTTGCAATTACTTTAAACTGTACATATTTTATTTATTTATTTATTTTATTTATTTAATTTGTTTTTATTTTTCCCAATGTACAAATTATCATTGTTGACTGTAAAATAAAACTCCATTCCATGGTCATATCTGCATGTATAGTATTATTTCTCACATTTCTTTCTAAGAGAATTCATATTGATACACACAAATGAATATATCTCACAGTTAGCATCACCAACATTTTACAGTAGTAAAAACACACATGAAATATCATAATAAAGATGATAGATCCATAAACTAATATGTTCTATTTCTTTCAAACAGTGATTCCCTAAACCTGTCAGTGTGCTCCCTCCTTATTTTCTCTATGCACCATTTAATGTTAAATTTAATTTTCTGTTTCTCCCAGGGGATTGGAAAACATTACAGTATCCAACAGCTGTTATACAATTTCAGTGGTTCAGCGCCTTTTCTTATTTGAGGAACTAGGTTTTAAAGTAGAATTTCCCGGGGCCCTCAGTAGCCAGGAATACACAGTCATCCATTACGAAAACAATGTCCTGCAATGGTAAATACCTTGTGGTTAATGAACACATCTGTGCATATTTTCTTCTTCCCTGAGGAGTTGTGTATAGTACAAGAATGGAAAAAAAGAATAAAATACAACAATCCATCAAATAAACATTACAAGGCCTATTTAACCCTTATGCTTTCATTACCTAGTTCACTTTTTGAACTTCATGTGGTTGAGACAATTTGTGCATTTTTTTTTCTCAAACCTAACAATAAACACGTTAAAGATTTGAAAATTCAGAATGTGCAGAAATAAAATATAGTACCCTTGATGTTATAAACCCCACAATAATTCTTCAAATTGATTTTAAAACCTATATCATTACTGGCATACAGAAACATAGGGGTCTATTCACTAAGCTGCCATAGGCAGCTGAGTGAATGACCGACCTGAAGCGAAGTGAGCCGAATGCTGTTCGTCTATTCACTTCAGGCTGGTACGGCTGATTTCGTATATAGAAAACAGTTGGGCGTAGCTAGCTGTCACTGCCCAATCATTTTCTATTTGATTTTTCTACTTTTTTAACTGTTTTTCTATTGTGCTCGGTACCACAGAGGTACCGAGCAAAATAGCCAAGCCGATCGGCGGCATTCGGCTATTCATTCACTGCTGTTCGGCATCTATGAGAATAGACCGAACAGCAGCGAGTAGCCTGCCGTAGGTTCGGCTTAGCCGATCCAGATGTTGGATCGGCTGAGTCGAACTTATTCTGCACTTCGGCTCGGCCGAACATGCTGAGCATGTTCGGCCGACCCAAAGCCAGCCGAAGCCACCCGATGTTATGATATACGGCCGGAACCAGCCGTACAAGCCTGAAGTGAATAGCCGAACAGCGTTCGGCTCACTTTGCTTCGGGTCGGTTGTTCACTCGGCTTGTTTGAGCTGTACCCAGTGTTCTTTATATGCTGAAATGGAATTAAATCACGCATCCCTCTACAGGGAGACAATACGGTATCAATAATCACTTTATATGTCGTTCATCATTTGTGGTTTATGTTATCATTTGGCCATGTGGTTCACTTTATGTGGAGGAACCACACAAAAGATTAACGACTTAGTGGCTAAGCAAAGGTTCTCAATATACGTTGAGAGAAAACTAGGCTCCTCCTCTGTTAAACCTTCGATAATGCTGTATCATGTCAAATTACCAACAATCATGTTTCTGTTAAGTCAGATTATCAAATCATGTTAATTATGTCTAAGCATGGCTTTCTACCATCATGCCATGTAAATGTTATCAATTATGTTATTCATATATGTATGAAGGACAGAACAGAAATGGAGTGAGCTTTTCAGGGAGATATATAATCATGTTGTCAGTTTTTTACATAATCAATTCAATCATTTTATTAATTTGATACAAATAAATAGTATATTTTTATAAATTCATTGGTCTGGAAGTTGTCATTTAGATGCATACAAAACCCCAGCTTTCCTTCTTTTTTTCTAAACAATTGCCCTTTAGGGGTGTGGCATCAACTGCACAGATCCAGGTCACCTAATTTTGAATTCAACTATAAATACATAAAAAACCTCCCTATCCAGATTTCGAGGTTGTGACAGCGATGTCGGATGACGTAGGTAAATGCAGCATCTTTCGCAAACCTGTGGAGACATCAGAGAGAGAGCATCAAGAGGCAATGATGTGCCAACAGATGGAGCTTACAGCACAGTGGGCTCTACTGATGAGGAGGGATGAATAATGAGGTGTCAGACCATCTGTGGGAGACATAGAATTCAGAGGATGAAAGTTCCAAAGGAGAGGCAGAAGAGCAGTAAGAGAAGATTTTGTCCAGTGACAGTAGCAGCTTTCAGAAAACTGAAAGGAGCAGCTATGCTAATTCATCTGGCAGGACTGTCCCACAGGTATTGGCCACTGCCATCCCAAGGGCAAGTCCACAGAGCTCTGCAATAAGGGCATTTTTTAACATATTCGCAGCTGACAAAACAATTGTGGTCTGCAGTCCTGCGGTGTATCAGCTGTGGTAAACATGGTAAACATACCCGCCATTTGGATTCCACATACATGAGGAAAATGATGACTCTACACCGCAGATATCAGTATGATTTTTAAGTTATCTGAATCTTTGGGGGGTGATGTTTCTGCAGATAAAAATGACTATCCAGCAAGTGACCCAAAGAGCTAAAGGAAAATTGCGGGGGTGGAATGTGTGATGAGGTAAAAACAAAAAGATGGAAAGAAAAAATAAGGGCAAAACCAAAGGACACCCAAGGTCTTTTTTTGAAATGTCTGGCTGGTTCCCTCCATAATGCCTGAAACAACACTAACACTGGGACAATATTTTTTATCAGCATTTTTTTTTCATTGAAATGTAAAGAAAGGGTAATAGATAATAGATGACAAGAGAGAAGGGGATGTATTTGTGTCACTGGCCATGTTGTCAGTGGCAGGGTACACATGACCATAGACATGGCACAATGCATAGGCAGCATAGGCACATTGCCTGATGAAGGGACCCTATGTGGTCCTGAATTGTCACTTTGTCCTGTGATTTCATGATCGACCAATCAATTATGTCAATAACTGTGTTTTGATGATGAAGATTTTGGTGTGCTGGTGACTAAAGGTGGCCATACACTGTGTGCAAATTTCGGACAGTTCTTGAGGAACTGGCCAGAAATTTGCACAATGGGTGCCACTGTTGACACCCTTTTGGCCAACGTCCCTCAATTAGCTGATCAAAGGAGTCGGTCAGAAAATCTTAATATGACCAGAGCCAGTAGCCAATGAGCTGCTGGACAGAATACAAAAGAAACAGCAGGGATTCTTCAATCAATTTGTTCATAGCATTGATGGAGAAATATGCTCTATTTTTTTCATTCAGCCCAAGAGTTGAACAAAAAAATCAGTGCATGGCCAGCTTTACTCTTTACTATTTGTGCTGACACCAAAAAGATGGCAAACAATGTTTCCACAGATCGGTTACAGCTGCAAAATGTCTAATGCTTGCTTCAGGGTAAATCCTGCATTGGGCCCCAGAATATGCAACCTCTTCTGTTGCATAAGGCTCCATTCACACCAGATCCCTTGAAATCCATTGCAATCCATTTTCAATGGATGTCAACAGATGCCAACATTAGGTAAACCAAAAAACGAATGCGTGTTACGGGATCAGTTCACACCACACCATTCCATTGCTTTGCATTACGCGGTGCTGAAAAAAAGTAGAACATACACTACTTTTTTTCACCTCAACATAATGCAATGCAGTTGTGTGAACTAGCCACATTCACTCCCATTCATTTTTTGGAGCTCTTGCATTAGTTTCCATTGAAAAACAGATTGCAATGGATGGGAAGGTACAATCACAAGTCAATGAACCCTCCATGGACATATAATAACCTTCTGATTTTGGTATGAATGGGCCCTGAAGGTGTCATACAATATTTCTGAAGTTTAACCACAGGCTACAACATGTCTAATGTTTGCTGCAGAATACATACTGCATTGCACCTCAGAGTTTGTGGCCTATTCCAGTGCTTTAGGGTTCAAAAATGTTTGTGGCAATTGTCTCTCAGATAATACACTTTAATTTTTATTCCAAGATAAAACCTGTCTTGTCTCTTACTCTTATATTTTGGCCTAATAAAGTTGCTTACATGCTCTGGTACATTCTAATATGTGTTGGCTTAGCTTTATACATATACAAAAAACTTTATTAAGTAGTTTGTATGGCTTCTTTTGTATATAAAATAATTTTAAAAGACAAGACTTGACAGATAGTTACCAGAAAAATTGCATAGGCAACCAGTGAACAAAATGTTATATTTTATAAACCTTTTGCATAACATCATGATATTTACTCCTGCAAATAAATTGGCTGCTGAAAAGCACATTTGTAATTCCTTGTATTTGAAATGTTAGTTTGCCCTTTAAAATATTATTTATTTCCTTAAAGTTACATAATAGTGTTGCTTAAACTATTTCAATTAAAATCCTTCCTTTATGTGGGAATGAAATAGGCCTGGTTTAAAAGGAATGTACATTCATTTTTTTAATCATTTTTTAACATACACAGGGTTATAAACTTACTGTATGTTTGAAACATCTCTAGTTATTTACACTATATGACATAATTTTTTGTCAGCTAATTAGTGCTTTGATGGCCAGTTATGTGTAGGCTCATTTTTTAAAAACCTTAAAAAGAAACGTAATTGATTTGTGAGTTAAATGAGATGATAGAGGCATGAATACATTAAAGACTCATGGATATCCCCTATAGACATTATATAGCTACACTAAGCATCTTGTTTGGTCAGGTTCATGGATATGCTGACCTGTGGATACATTTAGGATGCACTGACTTTGGGGCATATAACAATAGAAGGTACAACCCGAGCTAGAATCCTAGACAGCCAACCACCCATACATTCAATATCATTCATCCACACATAAATTGCTAGAGCATTTTGTGTTTCCCTTGCTTCTAGCTGTTTAACATTGGAAGAACAGTTGTTGGAAATCCAAAGCTAAAAGTGTATCTATTCTGAGACTTGATTACTGTCACAATAATATGCCCCATGAGGCAGTGGGCAGCTGAGTGGAAATTGTCTTTGCCAGAACTCAGATGTAGAAAGACAGAGCTGTAGCAGTGAGTGCAGAATGTCCCTATCAGAGTGCAAATAGAGGGAAATAACATTTTTGACTAAACAGAATTATAACTATTTGCCTTCAATATACCAAGTACAGTAAGTGTAAAATATATGTTATTGCATAATGAACTGAGACTATTTTATCATTCCTTGTAAAGATCTTTTTGGATTTTTGTCAGTCCAGTTTCTGACACTTTGTGCTGCCCATACAGAATGAACTGATAATGATGATGGCTTTTGAACCACGCAAATACCGGGGTGTTAACCCCCCTTCTTGTCCAGGCCTGACCATTTTTCAGTATTTAGCACTGAGGTACCTTAGCTGACATTTAATAAATCATGCAACACTATACCAAAATTAATTTTAGATAATTGTTTGGGGACTGATAGATCTTTCTTTTGGTGGTATTTATTCACCACTTTTTTTTTTTTACTATAAAAAAAGTACAGAAAATGTTGGGAAAAAAACATGTTTTTCTTATAATAGATATCAAACATATCAAGTCGTAAAATTGTGTGCGCCTGTAAAATTGCAAAAAAACTACCATACCCAAAATTGCCCATAGGGAATTCTTTAAAAACTTTAACCGCTCATCACTTTAGCATTAACACTAATTGATGGCCCTAAAAATATTGCTTGCATTCTGATATTCGCAATGATATGTAACATGTATGGGGCAATCAACGTTTTTGCACATAGTCGCATCTGATATGTGTTGCATTTGTATGTGGTTGTATGTGGGGACAGGGATTTTAATTCTTTACATTTTTTTATATGTGATTTCATTTTTTTTACTTTTTAAAATGTAAACGTATTGCTATTACATAGGGGGCTAACATGCCCCCTATGTAAAAACACAGACACAAACACAGATCCTCTTTATGGAGACATCAGGGGTCTATTAGACCCCTAATGTCACTTAGGGACCCCAAAGAAGCTGATGAAGCAGTGAAGCTTCTTCTCCAGCTACAGGAGCAGGAGAAATTACAAACTAAAACCAGAAGTGATATAACACAATGCTTTCAAGTTCAGTGATTGTAGGAGAGATCAGCCACTGGAATTGTGCTGGTATCCATTCAGTCTCAGTGCAGAGACCCACTGTGCCAGTCTCAACCCTGCACAGGGGACAGCGGAGCCCAGGATAGCTGGCAGCTGCAGCAGAATGAGAGCAACACACGTCGACAGCACCATGCATTAAATCACTTGTATGTAAACAGCCATCTTCAGCTATAAAAATGTT
This sequence comes from Nanorana parkeri, assembly GCF_000935625.1. Classification (NCBI taxonomy): domain Eukaryota; kingdom Metazoa; phylum Chordata; class Amphibia; order Anura; family Dicroglossidae; genus Nanorana; species Nanorana parkeri. The sequence goes on from NW_017307777.1 coordinate 219,422, forward strand.
CAATGTTTCCCTCTCGTGCCTCCTTCCCATTTAAAAAAGGTTCTGCTGCATTCTAAAGTGAGCAGACCGGTCATTTGATTACAGCTGGATGGCAATTGGTTGAAGCAGATTATAAAGCCATACTTTAACTCAATAATTATACTATTGGTTGAAGTTGTTTTGATTGTAGTATTTTATTATTGCCTAAAAAGTTCTCTGGAAGTGTGAAAAGTGGCATTCCATCTATGCCCATCCCCATCTAGTCTGGGAGAAAGAAAGAACACCATCACCCTGTGTGCTATCCCACCATGAGAACATTGAAAGAAAACCCACAGCACTACAGGCACAGTGATTCACAAGAAAGTTGTTGTTTTTTAATCAAATAATTTGTATTGAAGTTTTAAACATAAAATAACAAAGAAACAGAGAACTGAGTTTGTGTCACTCAGAAAAAAAAGAGAGCGCACTACTCTAGTACATATCAGTAATAGAAAACAGTAAACTACACATTCTGATATTATAAGTGACATATGACACAATTTTGAAATTAAAAGATGTATCAAACCATAATGAATGAGAACCATTCGAAAGAATCCGGAAGTAAGATAATTTAACTACCTTGACCAAATCAATGAAAATTTATTGTTGCTAATTCCCCTAGATTGATACGTAATACATTACATTCAAATGTTAAAAAAATCTAACAGAGAAGTATCCCAAGACACAAGTCAGAGGAGTGCTATAGGAAAGTTGTTTTAAGCTTGGTAAATGTTTGCAGAGAATATAAGGAATATGAAGGATGCGCAGACCTATAAATTGTTTTTGAGGATTGAAAAAATAATCATGACTAATTTAAGCAGAAAGGAAGGGTGTGTGTTGGAATATATATATATAGAGAGAGAGAGAGAGAGGACTACAAATCCAGACAATACATTATACAGCAATGCAGAATAATACCACCGGCTATAGAGTACAACAAATCACAGCAATACATTATACAGCAATACAGAATAGTATATGAATTTACTACACACTCTGCTGTCGCTCTGCTCCGGGGTGCTGACCTGATGTCTCGGTTGGATGGTCTCAGCAGGGTAAATGCGGAGGATCAGAGGGGCAGATGCTTTCATCATTGCACTGCAAGTGAAAGTCCCACAGGCAAATATAAACCTCAGCACAATCATTAGTGAAAAAATGAAACTTTAATTACATAGACTTTCCTGCATTTATACCTTTTCTTAGCCTAACTTCATTAAAATAGTTGGAGAGTATGTAGAAACCAGCAGCTGCTGAGACCATGAACACTTCAGGAGTGGTCAGGTATATACAGTATGCTGTACAATATAGCATAAGTGCAGGGGTCAAGACTACAAAAGCAAAAGGCCAGGAGACAGGAGTATGTAACATACCGAGTACAGAGGACAGGAGTAAAAGCCTGATCCCTAAACTAGCTACAAAGTTTAGGGATCAGACATATGATGGGCACAGGAGACAGGAGTACAAAACATACAAAGAATAGGGGGAGGAGTATGTAAGGCACAGAGTGTATGGGTAAGGAGTACAAACACTCAAAGTGCAGGGGTAAAGCATATGTAAAGCAAAGAGCACAGGGGTCAGGAGGATGTAAAACATATAGAACAGCATCAGATGTGCACAATGCATAAAGCACAGGGGCCAGGGGTGCATAATGAATTTAAAAGCTGAGGTCAGGAGTATGTACCACACAAAGCGCCGGAGTCACGAGTAAGTAACACACAATGAGCAGGAGTCAAGTATAAGCAAACGTATAAAATACAGAGGTCAAAAGTAAGTAATTCACAAAACAGAGAGGTCAAGAGTAAGTAAAGAACAAATAGAGGGGTTAAGAGTAAGTAATGCAAAAAGCAAAAATATGAAATGCACAGAGCACAGTGGGTCAAAAATTAGAAATGCACAGAGAGCAGGATCAGAGAAATTCCCTTCCTAGGCACAAATGTCCTATTCCTTTTCGATTGAATTCCATTCCCCAAGACAAAACTGCCCCAGCACAAATTCTCCACCCCTTTCCTAAATGTACTTTTGTATCTTGATGTTGGTTTGCATTTGTTGATGAGTGCCCCAGGTCCCAAGATGTGACCATTTTTTTATTTTAATTTGTGTGCTTGCTGGCTTCTGTCTCTGCCCACGGCTTAGCAGAACTGTAGGACAGAGCCAAAGAGGAGTTTTAGAGCACTTCAGACAGGTGGCAAACTAACACACATAGTGATCCATACACTAACACACAAAGTAACACTTTGTAACACTATGGGGTCTATTCACGAAGCTGCTGAAGGATCTTGCCGTAGCTTTGGCCGATCCTTCGGCTAGCTTCGGTCCCAGAACCGAAGGGCAGCGGTACGGGCTATTCACAATAGCCCATACAGCTCCCGATCATGGCCGAGCGGCTCAGCCGAGCCGAACCCATATGCATCGGCTTGGCTGAGCCGTGCTGAAAGCCGAAGCTGGCCGAGCGGCCGGCCATTGGCCGGCCGACAGCCTGCTTCTGACAGGTCCATCAGCAAAGGGACCGAGCAGAACAGCTGAGCCGATTGCCGCTCAGCGCCATTCGGCTATTCACTCACTGAATCTTTAAGAATAGCCCGAACAGCAGTGAGAAGCCTGCCGGAGGTTTTGCTCAGCCGATCCAGATGTTGGATAACAATCATTGTAAAACACACACACTAACACACAGAGTAGAACAAACACTAACTCACATAGTAAAACATAACACACAATGTGACACACACTAACACACATAGTGACACACAATAACACACATAGTGGCACACAATAACACACATAGCAAAATTACACACTAACGCACATTGTAAAACAACACTAACACACCACCGCTAACCCTATCTACCCCAGATTTCATAGGTCTTGTTACAGTTAGCTCCCTCAGTGTGTGCTTTCAGTAAGCTGCCTCTGCCGTTACTCACCTGGAGCATGCTCCAACTGTCTCTAAAGGAGATGCACATGCCATTGTTGAAGGAGTTGAAGAAAGCCATTGGTGGCACAAAGAAGGGGCAGTACATTGCTGTCTGTGGCCAGTGACCTAACTTCCTCTGCACTAAATGGCCACTATCAATTTCAAGTGCTGGAGGCAGAGATCAGAGGCAATCATGGGTGGGCAAGGTGTAAGCTGTAGCACAGAGCCAAGAAGGAGATTCAGAGCACTTCCCTTGGCTCTGTAATACAGATCTGACAGGCTACAGGTGGGGACAGGAGCTGACAGCTGCAAAAAAAGAAAGTGGAAGGTCACAATGCTGGGACCCCTGGAACTCATGAACATATATGGGTTACATCCCCACATTGCTGGGTGCTAGCAATGCCTATGCTTGGCACACGTCCTGAACTTGGCTGTGTTGCCCTTCCTGGTTAGGCACCCTAGCTTCCTGTGGCAGGCCAGAAAAGATTGCAGCTACTTTAGACAGTTATATCTAATGAGCATTAGCCAAAAAGCAGCTGCAACACAAGCTGCCTGCCAAGCACCCAATATATGGTACACCAATGTTCTGGAACTCAACAGCACCCGTGCTGCAGCAGCTGCACCTGTAGCAATTGGCCATCAATGAGTATTTGTGTGAATGGACAAGGACATACTTTTTTTTGTCATGTCAGTGGCTCTAGGAAAAAGTCTGACATAGTGTTCTAGTCTGTACAAAATTTCTGGATTTTTCTGTGAAATATTATACTCTAAATGGGAATTGTTTCAAAACCTGCTTGGCCACTCCCTGTGGAACCTGGGCTTAGTATAAGTGCTCATGTAACGTGCATGGAGTCTGTGCAAAATTTCTGGCCTTTTTTCTTTGAAATAATACACTTTAATTGTGATTTCAATTATGATTTGAATTTGATTTTTTATTTTAATTAAAACTTGGTTGTTCCCGCCTTTTTTAAACTTCAGCCTACCAAAGTTGTTTATATCGTGTGCATCAGGTCTGGACAATATTTCAGACTTTTGTCTTTGAAAAAAATACCTTTTTTTATTTCATGAAATAACCTTAAATACGCTGTTTTCCTTACTGTATGATAGTAAATGGAAACACAGTGGACAAGTGGGGTATTTTAAGGACATATTAGGCAATAGCACTTGGCAGTGCATTCCATCAGGTAACAAATATAAAAGAACAAACATTAAACCAATGTGGTTACATTCCAAAGAGCATAGAAATGAGAAAAAAGGTTTTCTATTTAAAAAAATTCAAATGGAAAGATCATCATTTTCATTTTAATGTTACAAGCAATTAGGAAGAGATGCAAGAGGACAATTAAAGTAGCTTAAATAGATTACAAAAAAGCATAATGCTACAGAAAATAAAAACACCAACATAGTCAAAAATAATATGAATAGTAAAAAAAGTGAGGACAGAACTCGTAAGCACCTTTAAAGATGAACATGGGACATTGGTCACAAATGACAGGGAGAGAGATTCTGCAGAGCTTCCCCCCTCTCCTATCTATTTCTCCAGCACTTACTGAAGAAATGGACGGGGGAGGCAGTGGGCTCGGCCTCCAGTGGGGTGGATCTCAACAGTATTGTCAGGATCCGTCCCGGCTGCAGCATGCTCTGCGCTCTCAGCATATAGCGGGCAATAGCCCACTATATTCTGAGTTTTGGGTCACCGGAAGACATTATTATATGTCCTCCTTTGACCATGAAGAGAACAATAGCCAAAAAAAGTTAGGCCATAGTTCTCTTTTAAGTTAAAGAATAGGGCATATTGGCGTAGAAGACATTGTATGTGCATGGCTAGAAATCTGGTTACAGTAATACGTCCAGAGAGAAGTGATAAATGGATAATTCTCTAAATGGTCTAAGGTTACCAGTGGTGTGCCCCACATTGCAGATATACAGCAATGAGGTTCAAGACACTAAGTACACTGCTATATTTTAAACTTGATTCAAGACAAAAAGGTACAGTTTTTCAGGGTACTGCTTAAACGCAATAAACATTTTTTAAACATTTCCTATAAGACTGCAAATACTCACTTCCTGAGGTCCTGATGTCCACTTTAATTAATACAGCTTTGTACATTACTTCCATCAGGCTGTGATTGGACATTGAGGGAGAAGCAGTAGACTAAGAACTAATTTCATTGTCACTCTGCTCTCTCTTTCGGTCAGCATGCCCATTGTTAGCACATGAGCATGGCAGCACAATTGATTGGCTTCTTGTAATGCTTTTCTCTCTGAGCTCCACTTAGAAGGCAGTGCAAAAAAAGCTGATACCAAGACAAATTTAAGTACAGTTATTGCCTTCAACAATCCTCTAATGATATTCTAATGAATGCATTCCTGCATGAATTGGTGTATTTTGTTTTTATCAACCTAGAGCTCAACTTTAATTGTTTTTATTAAATACACAGCAGCATAGCAACCTTGGTCTTTTGCAATTAATTTCTTGCCAAAAAATAAATATACACAAAACTTAAATGAAAAAAAGTAAAAATAATTATACATAAATAACACATTTTACACATACATAATATTGTAAATTGGGATCACCCAGGCTTATGTTAAAACAAGTCTAATTTTATGCAGTAAATGTTTGTGAAACCTAAAGAGCTATGAAAGCAGGATCTGATTTATTACAGAGTTACATTTTTGTATGTGTTTTTAACACCTTATTTATAGTATAAATTTCACTTTCTCATGTATATACTGTACACCCACAACTCTACCATTACATATATTATACCTGGAAATTCAGGTGGATCTGAACATCTAGAACTATCAAGCTCTTTTCTCCCAGCCTTGCTATCCCTGCCCCCCCCCCCCCTT
>NW_017307777.1:225239-297764 GCF_000935625.1 Nanorana parkeri
CCAGCCTTGCTTCCCCCCCCCCCCCCCCCCTTTATTCACTAGATTTTGGTTATGTCAACCATTGAGGCTCAACATCACATGTTGGTGCTCCCCAGGGCAGTCTGCAGGCAAATACAGTCATCCTATGAATGCCCACTCCTCAAGACTGACATCCACTCATTAAGGCATTGGGATGTTTGCATAATTCCCTAAAGAGCCAGCCCACAATTATGATCAATGCTGAAGGCATAAGAGGAGTACTAAGGTAGGGTGCTGCAATGTTTTCAGCAAGCACCCTAGTGACCTCTCCAATCAGCTCTTGGCCTGCATTGCGTAGATATGCACAGAGTACCAGTGACATGGTAATGAGGGAGGAAAGCAGGAACCAGGGAAGGCAAAACATAAGCAAAATAATCCTCATATTTAGTTTCACTTATTTAAAAAGCCTATCTATAATACATTACAGAAAGCCTTTTGTATCACCTGCCCTACAACTAGATTGTAATCTCTCATGAGCAGGGCCCTCCTAACCCTCTTGTATTTATGTTGTATTGTAATTGTACTGTCTCTCTCCATTTTGTAAAGTGCTGCACAAACTGTTGGCACTATATAACTCCTGTATAGTAATAATAATAACAATAATAAAGTGGCTTTTTTCCTATCTCTGTCATTCTATTTGCCACAGTTCCTGCCCAAACCTTTGCACACCTAATCAGGAGGGTTTATTTGATCAAATATAATTACAAAATAAAAAAAATGAAAACACAAAAGGTCATAATTTTCTTGCTCTGTGCAAGGAATAAATCAGGCACTGCTATCTTGCAGGCAAGGTGTGGTTCCTCAGATGATGTTCAAGATAAATGGCTGTTGAATTAACCACTTAAAGTCCACATGCAATCTATAAGCATCTAAAGCCGGCCATACAACTTACAATTATAGTTTTTTTTGTGTCTCGTCATCGCACACTTGTTCAATTTCTGCACAGATAGCCCATCATGCTATTTGTGCTATCGTTCATCAGCAATACTAACTGGCCGAATTTCATCGATCAACAGAACAGATTTTTGTTTTTGCATGTTCAGTGTTCATTTTGCGATTTTTATTGTACCAAAACGCCACTTTCTAGTCAGCCCGTTCAACCAAATTCTGCCAGTTGTATAGTAATTGTGATCATGCACTTCCGATCAACTGGCTGATTATCATACGAAAACGCAATCCCGTTCATTTTTCATATGATAATCGCAAGGTGTATGGGCACCTTTAGACTAAAGGTGGCCATACACTGTACAACCATCGCAAGACGTACGATTTTTGGCTGGTTTTCTAGCGTGCTCCTTAGACAAAAGACGTGCGACCGTACAGTAGAAACGGTCGTACAGTAGAAACGGTTGCACGTCTTCGTTCACACTGCTCGATTCTCGTACGAGATTTCCCGCGATTCTCGTACGAGAATCGAGCAGTGTATGGGCACCTTTAAGGTGGTTAAAACATGCTCACGGCTGCTGCAGCTGTGATCAATGTTTCATTATTTTCAGCTGCCTCCCAACTATCAGTAAAAGTAATCCGGCTATATATCCGGGTGGCTATAGAGACACTTCTAACCCCAAAGAGGCTGGGTGGGCCTTTGTACACCAAGTAGAGGTGTTCTGCCAATCTAAAATTAAAAAAACAGGCAGTTTGCTCATGGATGCACAATGCTTCTAAACCAGAAAGCTGATATGCATTTTAAAAGCACATTTTCATTTTTTTCCCAAGAGAAAAAAACACACAAATCATTAGTTTTTTATTTTGGCGAAAAGATAGGTATTAGTTTTTTTATTTTGGTGAAAACACCCACACCAAGGGTCCTCGTGTCTTTTAAGTTCTACACTGACACTTCAACGAATACAAAATAAAACATTTTATGGGTTACTTAAAATACACTTTTTTATGGGCTCCCAGACCTTATCCAGGAAACACTTAGCTGCCAACAGCAAGAAACAAAAATGTGAAAAACAGGTAATTTATGGATGCTTTAAATCAGCATATTAGTGTCACCTCTATTTATTTAGCAGATGCCTTGTATGCATTTTAAATGCTTTTTTAAACTACTCCCCAAAAGATCAAAACACAAAAAATCATGAAATATTAGTTCGTATTTTAGCCAAAATATGTAAGCTCATCGCCCATGCCAAGATCCTCATGTTTGGTGGGTACACTATAACTTCTCAGAATACTAAGAAAATTATGCTTTTTATGGGTTACCTTAGCGTTTTCTCACACCACGCCCAGGTAACTCTTTGATTACTTAGAGCAGGGGTAGCAAACCTCCGGCTCTCCAGCTGTGGTGGAACTACAAATCCCATGAGGCATTGCAAGATTCTCACAGCCACAGACATGACTCTCAAAGAGAGATGCATCATGGGATTTGTAGTTTTGCCACAGTTGGAGGGCCGGAGGTTTGTTACCCCTGACTTAGAGCAATGCTGTACTCTGCCTTCTGTAAATCCCTTCTGGGTTCTGGACAGGACGGTTGCAACACAGTGTAATTTTCCAAAAGTAATATAAAAATCCATGTACTGATATTTGGAGGTAAAGATTTGCACACACCAAAATGAGAAAATTGGACTATTGAGATGGCTGCTTAAGCATTAGAAAATATTTGTCTTTAAAAAGTCCTAAAAAAGTGCGTGGCACAAATGTACCTTTAAAATAAATTAGACATTCTAAAATTTCTCTCCATATATTACAACAATCTGTGAAAAATGGAGCTCAACTTTCCAGATGTGGAACTATACACTGCAGCTGCTAATAGATATTTGAAAGATTGGATCCATGGCATGAGTAGTTTTTCAAACTCCGACCTGGACCAAAATCTAGTACCTGATCTTAATCTTATATACATACTTCATATGCATAGAGAATGTCTGCCTGAAGAAGTCATCTCAAATCCTCTTTTATATTTTGGTTGGACTGTATAGCATAAGCTTCAAGATAGACACCTGTTAAATAGCCATTCCTCATTGTGGCTTCCTTTCTGGGGAAATGTAGGGGGTTATTCACAAAGCTGGCTGAAGGATCAGCCATAGCTTTGGCTGATCCTTCGGCTAGCTTCAGTTGCAGGAGCCCTTCAGTTCAGTGGAACCGAAGGGCTGCTGTAGGGGCTATTCACTATAGCCCGTACATCTCCCAAAGGCAGACAAGCGGCTCAGACGAGCCGAAGATATAAGCTTCGGCTCGACTGAGCCGAAGTGACAGCCAATGCGGGTCGAACAGGAAGCCGAATACCTTGCAAATGACAGCTGAGCCTCCGGCAGCTTAGTGAATAACCCTGTTAGATTTCCTCCATGCTTCTAGAAATCAGCTTTTTAAACCAATGGGCAATGCAGGGACTTTCAACAGTTAAGTCTTTTATTTCAACCATTGATCATAAACTGTTGACTTTTGCAGCTGTTTTGGAGAGTTTTCCATTTGTGAAACATGAAATATTCACTTTTATGCAGATGCATTCCTATGTAACACACATCCTTAAAAACCTTTCATTTTTAGATTGGGAAACCCCATAGATCGGCTGCTTATGAAACCCAACTTAAACAGGGGTGCAATAGCTAGCACCCATAGGTATTATAGACTAGCTTTGGATTATGCAAAACAATCTACTGGCCTCTCAAAGTGGACTAACTGTTTTCTAAATATATCCATTACTGAGATTTTGCAAGCTTTTAATAAAGCATGGACACGGTTACTGCATCCACTTATAGAGAAATGATACTAAGAATTTTTCATTTCCCCATACAGGTCTTATCATATAGGCCTCAGTAGTTCCTCTGGATGTTTGAAGTGTGGACAGGAACTATCAGATTTGTATCATGCTTTTTGGAGTTGTCCCAAGATAAAATCTTTCTGGAATAATATTGCCCAGTATACTCAGTAAAACTTGGTTAATCATTTACCTCTCTCTGTTGCTTTTGCGATCTTTGGAATCTTAGATTTGCATGGAGTAAAAATTGCAGCTGGATGTAGAAAGTGATTGTCTATTATATGATTGGTGGGAAAGAAAATGGTTTTGCATTAATGGATACATCCTGAACCACCCTCTCTAACTATTTCTTGAGCAAGTTGATGTTTGTATTCCAGAATGTTTGGACTGAGACACTGCTTAGTAAGGATATTCAGTCCCATACATTCTTGTCAACTATTACAAAAAGATTTCCAATGATCCCCGATAACAATAGCTGAATAGAAGAAGAGGGTATCTTGTTCATGCTGAGGTTGGCCACTGCAAAAATGTACTAATGTTTTTTTTCTTTTTCTGCATGCTTGTTATTGTATTTATTATGTAAACCTGGAATACAGGTGTATGTCCTGTTGTGCACTTTTATTATGTGCACTTAGAAGTTACTTTTGACAATACTTTTTTTATAGTGTTTGTGGTCTTTAACCACCTTCCATCTATGGCTGTTTGTGAACGGCCGGACGTGAGTCTGCTGGGAGGGCGTCTTAAGACGTCCTACCCATCCCCCCTCTCGTGTGCGGCGCTCAGCGGGCACACCAGAGGGAAAACTGTGAGCATGTAAACAGCCAGCGATGACTGTTTACATACAAGCGATCAGGTGTCTGAAGAGACGCCCAATCGCTTGCAGGAGCTGCGGGTGTGTGCCCCCCGTACCTCTGTCCCGCCGTCTCCTAACCGCTGCTGCTGGTCCCGTCGTCCGCTGTGGCCAATGCGGCTGGGCCCGGCACGGCGACGCTCTAACAGTAGATCAAAAGTTGATCATTACTCGATCTCCCTTTGATCTCTTTTCCTGTCCCCGAATGCAGGAAGTGATGTACATTACATAATTTCCTGCATTCAGTGTCACTCTCCGGTGCGGAACAACGGAGAGAAGCTGATGAAGTAGATCTCTGCTTCATCAACTTCTCTGGGGGTCCCTAGTTGACATCAGGGGTCTAGTAGACAAAAAAATTTAAGAAAAAAGTAGACAAAAAAATTAAGAAGCTAAAAAAATATTCACAAATAATAATAAAAAATAACACAAAAATGTTTTAAAGTCCCCTGCCCCCCCCATAAACACGTAAACATGCGTCGGGTGCGCCTATGTACGAAAATGACGATTGCGCCCATTATGCCGCACATGTTACATAACGCCACAAACGTCTGAGTGAGAGCAAATTTTTTCTAGGGCCATCAATCACTGAAAACACTAAACTGATGTGCAGTAAAAACGTTTAAAGCATCGCCTATGGCCAATTTTGGTTGCGGTTGTTGTCTTCGATTTCGCGACCATGCGCAATTTTAAAGCTTAACATGTTTAGTGTCTATTTACCCGATGTGACCCCGTCTTTTATATTGTACCAAAAAATTGGGGTGATAATAAATGTTTTATAACATTTTATAGAGAAACGTTTTTTTCAAAATTTAGGGTACCTTTTTTGTTATATAGTAAAAAATAAATACCCCAGTGGAAATTAAATACCACCAAAAGAAAACTGTATCTGTCCTCAAAAAATGGTATGAAATTCATTTCAGTACAGCGTTGCATGATGGAATAAACGTCAGTCAAAGTACCGCAGTGCTGAATACTGAGAAATGGCCTTGCCAGGAAGGGGGTGAAACACCATGGTCTCCAAGTGGTTAATAAAAAGAATAAAGTATAAAATAAATTAGACTATGCAGTGTGTATAACACAACTCAATGTTTTCATAGAATCTCCCTATGTTTTAAAATAATATAGTGTAAGAAATATATAATATACAGAACATAAAAAATTACAGCATGCAATACTGGATTTATTTTCCTCCGGGATGCCTCAAAGCCAGACAAGTTTTGTGACAAGAGTCAAATAGAGGACAGTTCCATGTAGCGTACAACAAATTACACTTGCACAACATGCATTACACACAAGCACAGTCTTTTTCTTGAGCTTGAACTTTACTTGCAGAAGCTTTCTGCATTTTAATCTAATGAGCTGAATGAACATCAGAGAAGCTTATTATGCTAAATACAAAAGTCCTTGTGTTCCATGTTTACCGCCCAGTACACCCAAAATAGTAAGCAGTAAAATACTGGGAGTTTTGTAAAACTAAACACAAGAGCTTTTTACTGGAATGAGCATGGAGGATGTGGATTTAAATTAAACATCTACAATCTAAAAATGTGTAAGTATGAAATAATATTTTACCTCTTTAAATATACTGTACTACAAGCTTAACATGTGCATCTTTACACTGAATTATTAGACTTTTGAATCTCTAAAACCAATGAGTTACATTAAATGTTGAGACTGTATTTGGGTGTTTATAGTAATAATAGTTTTGTATCCCTGCATAAGATGTCAAGCTGTTACATCAGTGATACACGTTTTTTTTGTAAACAAATTCACTCTTTAAGAAACTGAAGCATGTAGAAGATGAAAATTAGTTAAACAAGTATACATGAATGTATTAAAGTTTGTTAACACACAGACCATTACACAAAGTCTGTTTGCATCCATAATTGATCCAGTGATTATTTTTTTAATTTACAGTTAAATTTTCATGAATGTTTTTTCAGATGTCAGCTATTTATTAGATACAACTAAGTGATAAGTTGTTTTTCTTATTATACAAAACTCTTACATATACAGTCAAACTTGAAACAGTATATGTTTACTCTTACTAAACCCAGGAGTTAAATCTTAAAAATGCATTCAAGTAGGGATGTTCAGATACCAAGTACTGTACTCGGTACAAGTACAGATACTTTTCTACCTCCAATACTAGACTAGAGAGAAATTTAAAAGTTAGGAGGCAGCTGTCATTTTTAAAGAGCATACACAACTGCTGAGATTTACGCATTCCTGTTTTAATGTATAGGGGATGCACCGATACCATTTTTTCAAGTACAAGTACTGGTACTTGTCCAGGTACTCACAGATACAAGTACTGATACATTTTTGTTTATTGTCATGTGAATTTTTTTTTTAAACAATACGACTAATCATTTCAGGACAGTTGTGGAGCACCAGAGTCAGGTCCCAGGTGCAATAGCTGCAACCCTGGTAGTTCTCTTGAAAAATGCCAAGTATCGGTACTGGTATCTGAACTGGTATCTGAACATTCCTACATTCAAGTACCTTAACTATTAACAAATGTAGGTTATTTGTATATCACTGTAAAGTAGCCACCGCTCCAAGCTAGCTCCCATGATAGACTACAATCTCACATTTAGTTTACTAATTTGTATTGAAATTATAGTCCATCACAGGAGTGAGCTCTGAGCAGTGACTACTTAACAACACACATAGGGACCATGAGGAAAAGGTAGCCACCCTCCAGAAGAAAGGGCAGTGTCAGCACAAATACAGAGATGTTTTGAGGATCTGCAGCTGAGTGATACACAAATAAGATACATTATTGTTAATAGTTAAAGCACTTAAATAAATTTTTTTAAGATTTACCTCCTGAGTTTAATTTAACAAATTATACATTTTCTGTCACTTTAAGAAATTATAAAGTTTCTTTCTCAAAAAGTATACTGTTCCTAATAAACGTATTATGAGCATGATTTTTATCTGCTGTTTTAATCTAGACCAAGTGCAATCATTATAAGAGTAAACTTTGAATTAAATTGTCCAGAATATATTTTGTAGTATGAAGAATTTGTGAATGGTAGATATGCCGTAAATGGTAGAAAGTCACTCACACTCCAAAAACTTTTGTAGTCAGTCATCTTTATTGATCATCAAAGTGTCACATTGCGTAGCGATATATGGATATGCCAAGCAGGTATTTTATGAAATTGATAAATATGTTATAAAGTCTATTTTTCCATTACAATTCATGATATGATTCTTTCATATTATGACTGTAAGGTTTTATTTGTGATCCGGGTGTTATAATAACTAACTGAATATAACAGAATACTATATAAAAAAATGAATGTTGCTAACAAGAAATAGAGAAATATATATATAATTTCATTGTTGGGTTAAAAAAAGACAAAACCTGCATTCACAGAAATCAAACCCACAGTTGATCCAAATAAATGTTTTCATTACCGACAGTACCATCTAAAACACTCTAAAACACTACTACTACTTTTTCTGGCACAACTACAACAATTACTATTATTTCTTCTACTACTAATGATACAATTGAAAATAGTAACAATAATTTTAAAAAGTATCTAAAATGTAACATAATAATACTTTAAATAAAAGAATACATATTTCTAGTAAATCATAACTTTGTGTGATTTCAGAATACATTACTGGCACAAAAATAGAAATATGTATCTATGTATAAAACAGTATAGGCTAAAAACAGGTTAAATTATATAATTGCACCCCTTTATAAAGCATTTGTCTGGCCTCATCTTGAATATGCAGTTTTAGGCACTAGTTCACAAAAAGAAAGTCCTGAAACTGGAGTGGGGTGAAGAAGAACTAAATTAAATTAAGCAGCTTGAGAAATTCTAATTGAACAGAAAGGGGTTGATTTACTAACCTTATAAACACACCACGAACATGTATACACCTCTGTTGTGTGTTCCCTCCCAGCATGATCTATGGGTGGAATCTAAACACCTTTGTAGTGTGTACACACCCAGCAGGTGTGTTGTGCAAAGCCCTGCATGAATTGCAAGGTGATGTTGTGTAAATTAGCTCTATGTTATGTTGTTAGTGTTGATGAATGCAGGAATGTAAATGCATGAGCTAACCATTTTTGTCTAAACTGTGAAGCAGCATTATATATGCATCATGTGCATGATTTTTCCATATATGGCATTAGTGGAAATATGCTTTTAGAGACTTTTTGGTTGATAAATACGTTTTGCTGTGTGAAAATCACACGCACCTGGTGCGCACGTGTGTTTAGGTTAGTAAATCACCCCCAATGTGTTTAATTTTAAGAAGAGATTGGAGGTGGTGATACCTTTTATATAAATAGAAAATGGTCTATATAAAAAATAGAGGGTAGATGTTCACTTTAAGTTCACATCAAAAGACTCAAGGCAATACACTGCAATTAAAAAAAGTTTAACTTGAAGCTGCAAAACGGAGTGCTTTACTGAAAGAGTTTTAAATAGTCCACCAAAAATATTTACCTAGCTATATGACTTCAGTTCATTGTATTGCTGAGCATAGTTAAAGTGTATGTCCAGTCAAAACATGTTTTTGGTTGTGGCTAGAGTATTGAAGGATTATAATCTCTGCTGGGTTTTTCCTTCTATTTAGGGTGTCACTAGGGAGTAGACATGTGCAATTCGTTTCGTTCCGAATCGAAATTCGGACGAATTTTCGGAAATTCGGACATTCGGATGTCGAAAATTCGGTATCGGTAGTTCGAACGTTCGTTTCGTATTCTGTTCTTATTTGTTTCTTATTCGTTTCTTATTCGTTTCGTTCGTTGGAGCAAAGTGACATTAGAGAAGGAGAAAAATATTTTTTTCCCCCTCAAATGTCACTTTGCTGCAAACGAACGAACGAAACGAATAAGAAACGATTAAGAACAGAAAACGAAACGAACGTTCGAACTACCGCTACCGAATTTCGTCCGAATCCGAATTCCGAATCCGAATTGACTTTCACACCCGAATCCCGAAAAACGAAATAACACAAATCCGAATTTAAAACGAAATGAAACTAAACAAATTTTTTGGCAGTGCACATGTCTACTAGGGAGATTTCCCCTCACCTACAGGGTTATTCAGAAAAGCATGAAGAGTTTGGAGAAGGCATGAAAAGTGAACAATCTAGGCCAAAATAGCTGAATTGAAAAAAATCTCCAATTCAGCTCACTTTCCAGTTCAGCTTTGTTGTCCTAGATTTTTCACTTCCTGCCTTCTCCAAACTCTTCACCCTTTTGTAAATAGCCCTGTTAATATTAAATGTGGCAGCGCATGGCAAAGCTTTGTGACTCATTGCCATGCGTTGTGATACCTTGTGTTGCAATTAAATATACACCTGTATCATTTTATCACAACACAAACACCAAAACAATTTTTTACATAAGTCGATTATTTACAGTTTTGCATACCTTCATTTTTTTACCTTTTCGCAAAAAGGCGCAATTACAAATTTGCTAATATTTGTTATTTATTAACTCAATACAGTTTTATCTTTTAGATTTAGTCAAAAAATATTTTTTTTTGTGCACGGATACTGATTTTGGTGTGTTTTAACAATTGAATTGTGTATTTTTATCGGTTTAATATTAATTTGAGAAACATTTGCGCAATTATCGCAGGGCCTACAAATTTAGTATCACCATCTTTTTATTCTACCGGGCCTGCGCTTTCAGAAAATATATGGTTTGGGGGGTCTTTTACAAACGCTAGCAACGCAGCAGTTGAAAATCAAATCAATAGGAAAAAATTGCAGAAAATTCAAAAATGGCTTGGCCAGCTGATTTGAAAAATGTTCCGGAGGGCTTGGCAGCGAAAGGGTTAAGGTATTTATACATCAGCTGCTTGAGGGTAGTCACATTTTTAGGTTGTGGTGCAAACTTTGGATTTACGTATTGTTAATGTTGGACAACTCTGTTTAATCTGTAGTGAAATCACCAGCACTTTGTCACCCTGTGGAGAGGATAATTTTAGATAAACATATGGTTTCAAAAGAACTTTAAGTAAGTGACAAACAAATTAATGTCTGACTCCAGCTAACACTTTTTAAGCAATTACAGTAGCATTTTTTTCTTTCAGAGAAAGGGTTAGACCATATAAATAAAAGCTGAAAATTGTAAGCACTCCTGCCAGTGACATTAAATGTTAAGAAAAATATAACTAAAGGCTTGTGAAAAAAGACAATCATATCATAAATACTGTCATTACAAATTTTAACCACTTAAAGTCACCAGAATTCACATTTTTGTGATAGTGTGTGTTTAACATACACCCTGAAAATGTAAAAAAAAGTATGCATCATTGAGGAGAGCAGTTGACTATTTTAAACCAGGTAAACAACTCATTATCATAGTTGCATAAATAGTCAGGTTGAAAAAAAAAACACAGGTCCATTGAGTTTAAACTATAAACAAATATAATAACCTCCATAAACAGAACCCTATGCCCACAGTTACTCACAATTGATCCAGAGGAAGGCAAAAAAAACCTATAAAGCATGGTTTAATTTGCCCCAACAGAGGAAAACAATTTGTCCTGATCCCATAAGGCAATTGGATGTTCCTTGCATGAACAATTTCTGGCATTTGTTAACATATAAAAACTTAATAACTATTTATATTCAGTGCTTTTAAGAATGCATCCAGATTTGTTTTAAACAGGTAGCTGAGCTGGCTAGAACTAATTTCTGAGGGAATATATTTCCCATTTTCACAGTTCTTACTGTGAAGCTTTTCCATACGTGATAAACGCCTTTTCCTCCAGATGCAAAGCATGACCCTTGTCCTTTGCAGTGTTCTTAGAATTCCTAATTTTGCACCAAGCACACTATATGGACCATTTATGTATTTATACATGGTGATTATGTCCCCCCTTAATCACCTCTTCTCAGGCGAGAACACATTCAGTTAATATAATCTTTCTTCATAGCTAAGCTCCTCCATGCCTATATTCAGTTTAGTTGCCCTTCTCTGCACTTTCTCCAGTTCCACAACATCTTTTTTGTGAATTGTTGCCCAAAACGGAACTGAACATATTTCGTATAAGGTCTTACTAATGCTTTGTACAGGGGCAGGATTATGTCTCTCTTTCTCTGGAGTCTATATATACCCATTTTAATAGAAAGAGAGTATTAGGATTTAAACTGGCAGGTGTAGATATATCTTGGAATGAGATCTGTATTTGCAAAGAGAATAGAGCAGTAGAGTGATAAGGCCTATGCAACAGGGAAATAGAATCATAAAATCCCTATTCAAACCTTATAAAGATATTCAGCTGTTTAAACAGATAATGTGTTCAGTAAATGTTTGCTGTTGCATCAAATATATTGAGGATTAATAACTAGAGGAGAGTTTCTCAGCTTGATTGTGTTTATCATTTGCGGTTTACCCGTAAAAGTTCAAGACTCGACATTGAAGTGTACATTTTTTAAAGCCAAATTACTTTCACATTCCTGCTAGATTAAAAGTTGATAGACAGCATCATTTCATCATTTTAAATCAGTATTGTTGTAAAATTCACAGCTGTGGACACTTTCACCTAGTTTACCTGCTATAGCGAACACTTTACATATAATGCAAAAGATAAATAGTCTAAACAGAAGACCCCCACCATTATTGAATTTTGGCATAAATAATTTGGACACCAGTAGATTTGAATGGTTAGAAGATCTAATTTTGGATTCATACACATTTCACCCAATATTTTCATAAATTTCAATACAAAAATGTGAATCTTGAGTGAACACATTGATAAACAGACCCCTTACTGTTCAACGCCCATATTTCCAGAACCGATAACGTTGGTAATGGTTAGGGAATGGAGATCTAATGTCAAACTGCATACTTGCTCTGGAACTGATATATATAATGTTTTCAATGTAGTGAGTCAGCATAAGAGCCAAGCAACCCGGCATTGACAGGTCGAGATTAGTAATGGACATAATTCTTTTATGACAGGTTTGCTTTAACTTAAAACAGACTTTAAAGTAAAAAGCAAGAGGTCTGCTGAATGTATCATGCCCTCCTCCCTCATACTTAATAGCAGCATGAATTTAAAAAACCTGTAGGGAAAGGCCCCTTTCAGATGAGAGTGTCAGAAGAGGACCCATCAGCAGTACGGAGCGGATTTCATCTCTGTGGCATCCATGTCTGTACAGTTTTTTTCCATCAATCTTGCGATGGGGAAAAAACTGAAAATGCCAAGCCCCACGTGTGTCTATGGGAAATCTGATGTAAACAGACTTGTGTCCGTTTACATCAGATTACCCCCAGTTCCCAGATCCAGCCCGTCGAAATGAATTAATGATCAGTTTGTTTTACTGGACCTAGCCGGGGCTATCTGTGTGTAAATGACACTCGTCTGTTTACACAAGGCTGCCCAAAGACTTGCAAAGTGCGTCTGATCGTGTCTGGCTGAAAAACTGACAGGCGGACCAAATCGGAGCGCTTATGTGAAAGGGCCTAAAAAGTTAGTAAATATACCTGACCTTATCCCTGACTTTTGTATTGCAGAGAGTAACGCCACCATCCTGCCAGCGATATACCGGGACATACTGAGTACACCAATTTTTATTTATTGATGCAAGGTCATCTTCTTGTGAGATTTTGGATACTCAGCATTCCCTGAGATCTCATCGGAAGGATGTTGACATAACCCTTGCCTAGGCACCACTGGCGGTAGTGGGGGGTATATTTGATCACTTTTTTCCTCACAGTTTTTTTTTCCTTTCGTGCTCCCCCATGCTCTAGTATGGGGGGGGGGGGCAGATATATCAAGTGCTCTCAGGGAAATTTGTTAAGAAGCATTATTTGTGAAAGCCTTTGGTTGTAAACACCATTCACAAACTCACTGACTATAAACAAGTTCCAAGGTGTTTCACTGCACCTTATCAGTTATTGGCTATGATTAGATCTGTTCTGATAAGCAATGTACTGTACATGTTCATGAGGGCAGTTTACTAAGATATGTCCATTGGGCACTTCTTGCAGTTGTTTCCTTTCTAAAATTGTGAAAAAGTATGTAGTCATCAGGTATGAATGTTGGCAAACATGTGCACTGCTTGCCCTATTGAAATGAGTGAAATAGACTTGATGCATTCAATCTACTGAAACATTTTTAAAGTTCTTAATTGCATATCATTGTTTTTTTATTACATTTTCATCATATCCAACTAAATATGTAATATTTTTATTGCAAACATTATGGTGAATTATTATAAAACACATTTTTACATTTATGAGACATTCCACAACTGCTTTCCACATGTTCAGATTACAATGTTTTTGGACATACTTACTGTATGCTTAAACTGTTGACATGTTTTCATATGCTTGACTTAATTATTTGTTAATTAACCCACCTTGCTGTTAAGATATAGGCTACTCTGTTTTTGTTTGGGGCTTTGATTTCAAGAGTCGAATTTAAGCGATGCCCTCTATTTTTGGTTCAATGGTCTACTCTTTGATTACTCTATTGATATTGATATGATTCCCTTTATGTCTTCCATGGTTGTTCATTCCTAAATATTATATTTTATCATATGTCATTAATACATTATTTTCTGCTTTCTTTGTCTATACCTTTGTAGGTATTCAAGTATAGTTTATGTTTTATTGTAATGTCTATTTGAAACTAATATCAACTTTTTGTGGAAAAAAAAGATATAGGCTACTTTCCCGAGACCATCCACTGAGTCATGACTGCATGCCAGTGCTTACCTGTGTGGTTGCACACATGAGTGTCCAGATACACAAACAAGATAACATGATTTTGGCAGAAAGTGAGAGTAAATACAGCTTGGCCTTGCTGACAGTAGGAGCTTGCCCTGAGTAATCAAGCCCTTTGTTTTCAGATGTGTAAGGAACAGTGCTATGTGTGTATCTTATTTTAAGCACAACTGTACTTTGTGCTGTGAAATCACGTTCCATTCCTGTCTTTTTGCAGACTACTTTGTTCTGCAACTCCCTGGTGGTTAGATCTTACTTATGTTACGATTATATTATACAATGCTTGCATCTTAACATGTTACTGCCAAGCACAAAATAAACTGTTCATTACTTATCAGAATGAATGCCTCTTTGTTCAGAATTTGATGACTTTCATTCCCAGTGTCAGTAATCTATAGAGTATGTGCACCAAAATGCATAATATGCATATATAAAACATAATATATGCAGATGGAATACATAGTTAAATAATATCTAGACCCAAAAACAGGAATTTAATGTATTACTGCTTACCAATCCCTAAATTGGGACTTCACCCTCTTTGACTAAAAATTACATTAGCATACAGCTCTGCATGCTGATATTAAATCATCTTAAATTTATTAGCTAAACAAACATGTTTTTATTTTCCTTACAGTTAATTTTTTTCCACTTCCTGGTCCACTTTGGCACAAATGATGTAATTGTGCCCAAGCGTTGCATCCTGGGAAGGTTACATCAGCAGTGCATTGCTGGTAAATCTCATCTGTAATCTCATGAGATCTCAGGGAAAGGCATTCTCCTCCCATGACATGATGTGCATGGTCACATGTCCTAGTCACATGTGCCAGAGTTCCATGAAGAAAAGGAAGATCTAGTAACCTGCTCTTAGTTAAAATGGCCACGGTCAGAATACTGGGGAAGAAAAGAAAAAAAACGTATGCAAAAAATAAAAGCCTGCAATTAGCTATACATATCTGTTTGTAGATCGCCATTACTAAACATTTATAAAGGTACCTTTGTTGTTATTTCGAAGATATGGGTAAAGTTACTCTTTAAATGTGGTGTCTGCTTAGTTTTATTTTGTTTTTAGGTTTTTTTTCCTCTTTATTTTCACCTAGTTATCTGTCCAATAACACACATTTCCTGTTTTAGGGAAACTCCACTGTATGGTTGAAGAACAGAGCCAACCTTGGACAGCAGCAGGTATTGTTAGATGCACTAGCAGATTTAGACAAACTTGACTAACAAATCAAATCTGAATTCCAGCAAAGTTTTACATAAATGAAAAAAGGTGACTATTGTAAGAACCCTTTTAGTGTTAAATGGTTTGTCTCAACTGTTTAACTTCCACATTTGCTGGACAGCTTGGTCTGTTAAATGACATTGAAACATACTTACTTTCAGGATCACTAGGTGAAAATAATGGGGAAAAAAAACTAAAAAAGAATTCAGCCACCACAGTTAAGTATTGGTAAGCTGCAATATACTGTATTACATTTTTTGCTTTTGGGTTTAGATAGGCTTTTATATAAATGCATATGTGATTTTTGGCAGACTTTTTTTGTACAGAAAAATACATTCCTAGATGAAAATGAAGCAGTGTATGGTTATGACACTTGAAGTGAAATGTCCACAAGTGTATACAACTCTTAAAGAAAATCTTATACACTTTGGGGTTAACTTATTGTTCACATAAGATTCACAAAACTTTCACATAGGATTCACAACACATTTGTCCAATTGATTCCGATTAGAAAATGTAAACTGTGTGAAAGTTTTGTAAACCTTATGTGAAAACAAAAATAAATAAACCATTTCAGGTATATGTCACACCAAAAACTTTTTTCTAGTTTTAAGTAGAGTGAGGAAGGATTAGAACTCATGTCAGGTTTCAACTGCTATCAGAGGCATTGTTACAGGGATTAACCTTTACTTCCTGTACTGCTGAAAACCGTTTTATTAGACAGTAAGTGAAGGCAAATCTGCAACAGGTTCACAGACAGATACAAAAATTCTAGCCCCTACCCATCTCTACTAAAGCAAATCGTTTTTATTTTTGCCATTATAATTGCTGTTAGAGGGTTCTCCTTACTCCCTGCCTGATGAAACATTGTCAGCAGGAAAGTGAGGGGAATTCTCTTAAACAGACCACCACTTAGCAGTGAAAACCTGAAAGGGGTTCTAACCCTTCCAACTATATCTAAAAGTAAGAAAAATGTTTTGGCTGGACATACAATTTAATAAAAGTAATGTGACTCTTTGCTGTAACCACGACTGTATAGTAGGGAAAATCAGTCTCACAAAAGCTTATCCAATCATTTGTGTGTATTTTTCCACTACTATCTATGTGTTCACTTAACCATTGTAATTGTTGAGTCTTTTTGCACAATCCCCCCTTCTCCCCTGAATAAGTCAATGAACTGGTGAAGTGCAATGAGATGCATTTAGGAGACACAGGAGTGATTGTTTTATAAAGAATTTTAACAAAAGATTGTACACTATTGATTCCACAATATTCCACTTTGCACCTATCAACTTTTGTTTATTTTGAATCTGCATACTGACTAAGTCTCCAGGACATTAGAGCATTATTATTAGGAAGGATTTATATAGTGCCAACAGTTTGCGCAGTACTTTACAATATAGGTAAGACATTATAATTACAATACAATTCAAGACAAGAAGGGCCCTGCCCGTGAGGGCTTACAATCTAAAAGGGAGGGGCAAGTGATGCATGAGGAGGTAGCTGTGTGGGGATGAATTGTTTGAGAAAGAGTTCAGTGGTTAGGTTGAGGTGGGATAGGCTTCCCTAAAGAGATGAGTCTTTAGCGATCGCGGAAAGGCAGTCAGAGTAAGAGATAGATGGACAGGTTGGGGTAAGGAGTTCCAAAGAATGGGAGAGACTCTAGAGAAGTCCTGGAGGCGAGCATGGGAGGAGTTGATGAGGGAGCTGGACAGCAGGAGGTCTTCGGTGGAGCGTAGGGGACGGTTAGGGTGATACTTTGAGACAAGGTTGGAGATGTAACCTGGGGCAGAGTTGTGCATGGCTTGCAAGTGGTTGTTAATATTTTGAATTTTATTCTTTGTGCGATTGGAAGCCAGTGCAGGGATTGACAGAGGGGGGTTGCAGACACTGATCGGTTAGTTAGGTGGATAAGTCTGACAGCAGCATTCATGATCGACTGAAGGGGGGATAGTATGTGTAGAGGTAGGCCAATGAGGGGGGAGTTGCAATAGTCAAGACGAGAGATAACAAGTGAGTGGATGAGCAGCTTTGTGGTTTCATTGGTGAGGAAGGGGCGTATTTTGGAGATGTTATGAAGGTGAAGACGGCAAGATCTGGATAGGGATTGGATGTGGGGAAGAAAGGTGAGGTCCACGTCAAGGATGATACCAAGCAGCTTGGAATGGGGGGAGGGTTGGATATTTGTGTGCTCAATCATGATCGAAAAGTTGGGGGAGTGTGCACGAGGGGGGAACTGATATGTCAGTTAGTAAGTTAATGATACGTGAATAGACTTAGGAGGCGAGTTGTGGAGAGATATATTTGAGTGTTATCAGCATAGAGATGGATGGTACTGGAAGCCATGTGAGGTGATCAATTGAACATGAGAGGAGGTGTAGATAGAGAAGAGAAGGGATCCAAGGGCTGAGCCTTGGGGAACATCTACAGAAAGTGGAAGAGGTAGATTTGTAGGCTACACTAAAAGAGCGCTTAGATGGGTAGGAGAAAAACCATGAGAGAGCAGAGTCTTGTAGGACATGCAAATGGAGTTTTTTGAGGAGCAGTGGGCGGTCAACTGTGTCAAAAGCAGCAGAGAGGTCTAATAGCAAGAGTAAGGAGTAGTGGCCATTGTTTTTAGCTGTTAGTAAGTCATTAGTGAGTTTTAGGAGGGTGGTTTCTTTGGAGTGTCGGGGGCGAAAGCCAGACTGGATCAATGAGATGTTATCAGTGAGCATGTTCACAACTGTAATTCTAACCCATCTCAATTCCCTCACCCTCCTGCTTTTCGGGAACATTTCCCCTAACCCTGGCCCCACACCATCTAGATTTACTCAGAACACCCAGCACCTTTATTCCTCTGGCAGCAGCCACAATTCAAGCAATCTTGTTTCTATACCTGTCCTCCCAAGAACCACTCCTTCCTTCTCATGTACCCTCTGGAATGCATGCTCAGTCTGTAACAAGCTTACCTCCATACATTACCTCTTTATTTCCAAATCGTTTAACCTACTTGCTGTTACTGAAACCTGGCTTCAGGATTCTGACTCTGCCTCGCCAGTTGCCCTTGGTTTCCTCCACTGGATTCACTGCATTCACTTTTTCACTGTCTGACCACAACCTCATCAGTTTCACACTCCCCCTATCATTAGCTCTGTACCACCCTGAACAACAAACTATTACCTTAGACACCCTTTTTACTTTAACCCTTCCCTTCTCTACTTTGCAACAGACTACCTTTATGACAAAATTACACTCCTGTCCTGCCCTGCCCTGCCCTGCCCACTTTTATCTCACTCCCATGCTGTATAGACACACTTGCCCCACTCATCCATCACAGAATTAGGCCCCATCCACTACAACCTTGGCAAACAGATGACACCAGAAAAATTAGAAGACATAGTCATGCTCTTGAGTGAGTATGGCATAAATCTAAATCCCTATATTAATCTGCCCTCTAAAAAAATAGTTCCTGACTCCATACAGCCATACACACCTATCACATTATATTAACACTTCTCGTCCAGTCCTCAACTCTTTTCTACCTTTACCTCCCTACTTTATCCCCCTCTGCCTTCTCCAACCAACTCACTGACTTCCCAGCAGATCACCAATCACTTCATAGACAATATTGATGTTATTTGTTTTGAAATCTCCACTATTCAGACATCTCTCACTCCAAACATGCCTTGTATGCTATCAAATTCAATGTTTTCTTCATTTTATCTGTTACCACAGATGAAGTTGCTACTCTTTTGTCTAGTCCAACAAACACCTCACCACCTGCCCCCTGGACCCATACCTTCACAAATATTTCAGTCACCCTCTAGTTCTATTATACACTCTCTTACTCACATCTTCAATCTCTCCCTTTCTAACGGCATTGTCCCCACCCCCCTAAAACAAGCATTGGTGACCCCATAATAAAAAAACCCTCAGTGGGCCCACTATTTACCTCTAGACTTCTTGAACGCATAGTCTAAAACCACCTGGGCCACCACCCTACCATTATCAGCCTTCTTGACCCCTTTCAATTTGGCTTTTGTCTGCAACACTCCACAGAAACTGCCCTTCTAAAATGTACTGCCCTTCTGAAACTTACTAACAATCTACTAACTGCTAAAATCAATGGTCACTACTCTATGCCCATACTTTTGTACCTTTCTGCTGTATTTCACACAGCTGACCACCCACTCTTCCTCAATAAACTCTAACCCCTTAGCCACCAAGACTTCACTCTCTTAGTGCACCTTCAGTGTCACCTACAACTCTACCTCCTCCTCTCCTTTTCCTCTTTCTGTGTGGGTCCCCCAAGGCTCTCTCCTTTTATCCATTCTCTATCTATATCTCCTCCCTGGGCAAGTTTATAACCTCCCATGGCTTCCAATACCATCTATATGCTAACAACAACCAAATCTATGTCTCCACTCCTCAGCTCACCCCTTCTGTCTCCTCACGTATCACTAATCTACTCACTGACATATCAACACCACTTCCTCAAACGAACCTGGCCAAAACAGAGCTTATAATATTTCCTCATTTTTGTGTCCCCTCCCCTGACTTCTCCATTACAATCAACAGCACAACAATCAACCCCTTCCCTCAAGCCAGGGTGCTCAATGTAAAACTTGATTCTGACCCCTCCTTTCAGCCCCATATCCAATCACTATCCAAACCTTGCCAACTCAACCTCCATAACACACACAGACTCATACACATACACACACACACACACTCACAAAGGTTGAACTCAATGGACCCGTGTTTTTATTCAACCTCAAATACTATGTAACATTCCCAAAACCCCTTTTTAACAAATGGCACTGCACTCTTTCTGTGTGGGTCCCCAAAGGCTAGATTCCCCCCTACTATATTGTAAGTGCTCATGAGCAGGGCCTTCCTAACCCTCCTGTACTGAAATTGTAATGTAACTGTTCTGTCTCCCTCCATTTTTTAAAGTGTTGCGCACACTGTTGGCCCTATATAATATATATAATAATCATAATTTGGAGTGTCTGTTTATAAAGGAGAGTAGTACTCCAGTGAATAGAACATTTAAAGATATCTGGTAGCCCTCACCTTACAATCAAAGAAGCAGCGGGGGTGGAGGAGACTCTGGAACATAACAGCACTAATAGATTTTATGTACTTTAACTGTGGTCTTTGATGTTGGTGGATGAATCATGCACACAATTTGTAATGTGCAGACTACTTATGTAGACTGACCATTCTTATGTTAAGGAGCATACACACACAGAGAAAATAAATATGTGCCCTTTATATATTTTTTTATAATTTATTTTTGTGATGAGAGTAGTTGTTAGGTCTATTTAGCAGTCATTACATTGTAGTCAAAGTTATGTGACATGTCAATTATCCTTTTACATTAACATGTTATGTAGTATATAATTTAGCTTCATAACATTAATTTTTTTAATCTTTTTTTTCCAGAATTTTGAAGACAATGCATTCCCACATTCTACAGAACAAAGTCCACAAAAATGTGAATTGTGCATCATCAAATAACACATACATTTGCACTGTACAATATGAGGAACCTGTATATATGGCTGAATATTCTTTTGGAACTTTCTTTTCTATGGTCTTGTGCCATATGCATGAAGTTTTCTAAATTTGTAAGTCAGCAAAATAAAGTTTTAAATCATGCAAGAGTTAAACGAGGATGGCAATGGGAATCTTTAAATGTCCTTGAGGAGAAAGAGGTGGAACAAAAACTTTATGTAGGACAGGTAAGTAATACACATTCATATTGTAACAGTACATCTAATAACTTGTTTACAATAACTTGTAAATTTGTTTACAAAATTTCCTACAGGCATGTGAAGAACTGCAGAGGCAGGGGGGGCTAGCATTTCACCTCAGGGGTAGGACCTTGCCTGGTTGTGGGGTGCAAATGTAAGTTGGGTGCCAGCCAGATTAAGGTGTTTTAAAGATTTTATTCTTCACAGCAGCTAACCTTTAGGCTGATAACAGCATCACTGTACATAGTAGAACCTCAGCTGGTTAGCAGACTTCTTCACACATCCTCTCACAAGAGTTTCCAGACCCAGGTAAGGATTAAGCATTTACCCAGTCTCACCTTCCAGACAGCAGGCCTAGCAGAACTAACACTAGCATGGAAAAACAAAATGTATTTTTAATAAATATTTAGGTTCCTCTCCCTAGCAAGAAGCTTCATAGTGTGTGGCCATGGAGACATAATTATTTATAGTCCAGCACCATTGTATCTTCTGGGCTTAGGGGAAATGAAAGGAGCACAGCGCTATCAATTTGGAGATATATATACAGTATATATATATATATATGACATACAGCGTGATATTCTTCCCTTTTGGTAGTGATTGCCTTTGTTTTATGCATTATAAATATACTCTCACTTATCTTATTTGTTCTACTAGATTCCTGGAGCTTTTCTTTTCATATTGTTTGTAATCACACCAGGTGTCCTGCACTCTCCCATTTCAAAGTCTAGGCAATTTTGTGTTCAATCAGCTCCCTTCCCACCACTGTGCTGTGGTTGTGTGAACTGAAGAGTTGTTTGAATGTAGTACTTTTCTTCCAGTACAGTGTGGTCCAACACAATCCACCATATCACACTGTGGTCACAAAATGACATTTCAATAAAGTTGTAACAAAACAATTAAATTGTGCTGCACTGTTTTTAGTGCATGGGCACTGCAGCCTTTACAGCCTTTACTGTCTTCTAATGCAGCTGCTGATGTGAATGGGTCCTTAAAGTGACATTAAACCCTCCGATTTTTTAACATAGACCAATACTGTAATGTGTGCCTTACTGTAATCCATGGTTGTTCCCCTTCTCTTTGCTGCTCTTCCTTTTAAATCCTCATGTCTTCTCATGCTTGGGGAGAACTTCCCTTTTCAGCTCAGGGCCTCTTCCTGTAGTGCTGGCTCAGGTTACAAGCCTATAGAAACTAATACACAGACATCGTGTATCCATTCCTGAGACAAGGCAGTCTGCTGCAAAACAGAAGTTCTGCAGAGCATGAGAACAGATACAGATTTAAAAGGAAGAGCAGCAAAGAGAATGGAAACAACCATGGATTACAGTAAGCCACACATTACAGTATTGTTTTATGTTAAAAATCTGAGGGTTTAATGTCACTTTAAATTTACCTATTTTAAAAGTGTTCAGGCTGGTCATGTGAAGCACTGGGTCTTATCTGCAGAGAGTGGCACCTACCTACAAAAAAAGGAAATAATCTGCCTATAACTTGATGGCATGTTAGACCTTGTACCTAACTAGTAGGTACACAGATTGTAGAGATTGAAATAACAAAAAAACAAAGGTTCCAAGGGACAAAGTAAACTATGAAGGAGACAGTGGTCCCCTATTTACCACATGAAACATCTGAAATTAACACAGATTCAAAAACTTCCTGGGGTTTGTGCACTGTTTCTGGATCATTGCCATTTTTAACTGTTTGGAAGTGATTCAGTGAAAGAGTCATTTTTACTCTTAAGTTTGCTTACTTCAAAAACCCAATTATGTGCAGGAAAATTTTATATTTGTTTATTTTATTGCACATAAATATATGTGTTTGAAGTGAGCACAGGTTAATTTAATCTTTAATAAAGATTGAACATTGCTAGTTTAGTAAATTAGGCCCTTTGCATCTAGCAAGTTGCTGAACACAGCTGAACACAGCCCAGGTGTTACACATAGTTGTCCAGAGCAAGCCATAAAAACAATGCCATATTTATGCAGTGGCAACAAATATTTTATGTAAATAGTATTTATAAATAAGGATCAAATGCACACAAAGAGCATTAGTAAGTGTTCATTTTTTTCTACAAAAATTTTATAGCATGCCAAATAATGGCTCATACATTGCAATCTGTGTTATTCGCATAATTATCATACTCAAATGCACAATTAAATAGCGAACACATTCATCGTTTTGAAATAATTATCTTAATTAGGTATTTATTTTCATTTTATATATATATATATATTTTTTAAAGAAGCTTACAGTCTATGCTATGATAGTATGCTCTTTAATTGTCCTGCCCTGTTTACAAGCCTGAAATTAACCGGGTTTAAGTTCTAACTAAGTGGAACATTTAATTGGACCCAGAGGGTAGTGGAAACAATTAGCAGTTTTGTTATGGTCTGTGCTAAAAAGCCAGTCTTTGTTCTACACAATTAAATAGATGCCAACACATTTCTCCCTGTCTCTACATATATCAAGGCTCATGACTTTTTGCTTTACAATTAAACAGTCTAGAAATTGGTAGGTTAATTAAAAACAAGGTAAACATATATGTTTATTAGTGTTTGTAAATGTGTGTGTGCACTTTTTAAAACTGTGTTAATTGGACTGTGTTCTCAGTAGTTGTGTATGTCTAGGCTCTCACAAGTATTTCAAGTTTGGAGAACCCCTGATTGTTAAAAACATATTAGCTAAGTTGGGAAATGTTATACCCAAGTATAATGTTTCCATGAAAATCAGTTTATGATGTGTTAAATAGACTTAGTTGGACTTGTTTTGCATATTCAAACAAACATTTTAATGCATGTGCACATTCTAATATTCTAATGTGGTCAGATATATTTATATTGGACATGTAACCCCACACAAAATGTGTTTCATTTTATTTCAAATCGATTCAGATTTTTATTTCTTAATTTTTTGGATTTTGGATCCACAATTCAATGCGCTTCATTATTCGAATTTCATATCTGTCCAAATTTTCGTTTTTGAAAGATCCACAACAGGAAGTCATGTGACCTTGCCTGTAATGCAATCCCCAACAGCCAAAAAAAATCTGCTTGGCCAGAGAACAGTCACAGTCAGTCACAGTCAACAGTCAGATTTAGTTTTGAACGAAATTCAGATAGATCTGAATCTTCGTTAAAGAAACATTCGGATGCGTTTGCATTCGGATGCATCCAAATGTCCGAATTTAACGAAATTCGTATAGATAAATATTTGGAATGAAACTAAATGTACATGTTTAACTTATATAAATGTATATATTTTCAGTTGCAGTTTATGCATTTGGTGCTTTGTATATTTTCCACATGCACTGTATAACTATAGAAGGAGAGTAAGACAGCAGACAAGGTGTACCGTAACTTAAAATGTAAAATTTCAGAAATCTAAACTCAATGATTTGATGAATGCCACTCATAAAAATAATTATTTGGTCATTTACATTTTACAGTTTTCATTTAACAGTTAAACATTTTATTTGTTTCTGCTACTATTTTTCTTGACTTGGGAATTTAGCTTATTTACGCAGGCAGCTGGTAATTTATATGTTAGTTGTAGTAACTATGAGTGTTACAACAGTGGCACTCTATCCAAGAAAATGTCAAAAGCAGCTTGATGAAGGAATTAACTTGTCAATATTTCCATTGGTCTAACATCTATTAATGCTAGGAGAACCTCTGGCACCAGCCAGAACTATTTACAGTCCAGCATTCACATAATTCAGTTTTAAATATGGCTTTAAACAGCTTATTCGAATGTATTTCTATTTATTAGTTTCCTGTTTTAGCAAGGCAGAAGTAATTTGTAAGAACATCTACACCCCCACTGTAAACATATGTTTGGTGCAGACACACTGAAGTATTCACCTGGTCGTTTGTGCACACCTTTTGCTACATATAAATAGATCTTGGGGGCTATCACTTATTGATTATTATGTACCAGATTTAAAGTGAACCTGAGCTTCTCATGCATTGCTGTACCTTTAAAGTGATACTGCAGCCAAGTTGTGGACAATTAGTTATTAACATATTTTTAACATGCAGTAAATAAGCTTTAACATACGGTCTTACTTACCTGTGTAGCTGCTCTGTGGACTAATTAACCGTTAACGTTCATAGCAGAAGTACTTAAGTCATTCTCTTAGCAGCTTAGCTAATCCTTTAGCTTTCTAATCACCAATATAAATACAGGTGCTCTAGGAAAGGAAAACTGAGTGAGCTGGACTGCTGAAAGAACTGATTGATTTCAGTGCTTTTGCTGTGAATTTGAGGATTCATTATTTCACAGTGTCCGCAGCTACATATGTTAATAAGGGCTTGACTTAAAGCTAATTTACTGCTTGTTTGGAATATTTCAACTTATTCAGCATTATACCCAACTACAACAAATTTTAGACCTCAGCTTTCTGATACATCAATATTATTTGAACATGAGGGTTTTTGAGTATTGCAAGCAATGTAGTAGAATGCTTGCACAATCTCTTAAGTCTAGACAAGCTAAAAATGTTGTTTCCAAAATACATACCAAATTACTCTATGCTTGAATTCCATCCTAAATCACGTAGCTGATGCTTTTCATCAATACTATTCTACATTATATAATTATACAACTCTTCTGGCCCAATGCTCAGGCCCAAACAGCTTATACAGAGGACACCACTTCCAACCCTGAAGTGACCAAGGAAATTAGAGGTGGTAACTATTTTCTGTAGATGTTATTATATATTTTCCCTCTTGCCCTTTCCCATGCCCAAATGGCCTCCCAAGTTCTTTCTACAAACAATCCTTAGTAGAATTGCTCCCTATCCTGCAGACACTCACAATACTGTCTCACCAAGTGTCCCTTCACCAGTCAAGCTCAAAAGGCCCATATCACCATTGTCACAAAAGAAAACAAGGACCTAATGTTGTGTGTCAGCTTCAAGCCTACCTTACATATTAACATGGACCCTAAAATCTATGCAAACTTGCTATCCAATAGACAGAAATGTATCTCCTCAACAGATAAGGTTTGTCCTAGGCTGTGAGGCCTGCAACAACAACATTAACCACCTCCCGGCCCCACCTCTCTAGATCTAAGCGGGCGTCTTTAGACGTCCGCTCAGTCACACCCACTCGGCTCGAGGTGCATTACAGGCACGATCATGTGACTTCATTCCGAAATTAAAATTTTTACTGCCTAAAGCCTAAAGCTTTACCTGACCATTGATTCAGTGTACTGTGTTCTACTGGAGACTCATATGATTCTTTGTTTCAGTTCACTTGTGTACTATAGACTCAGAACTGTTGTATGTTCTGATTCTCAGTGTACGTTTAGCTGGCTGATTAGTTGCAGGGCCGGACTGGCAAAAGCTGACCTCTCTCACTCCAGGATCATATTGCCATAGCTGCTGTCCTATAGATTCAACACTGAACCCTTTCAAATGAATCAGTTATCAGTTCAGGCAGATGAATAATTTCATCCAGTTCACTGAAAAGAATCAATTCAAAAGAACAATCCATTCATGAACTGGACATCACTGTTCCACACAGCCAGATGCCCAACTGGACTGTAAGGAGGAGGTATGATGACTTCAAAGCAGGGGAATTTTTCAAGCAGAGGCACCTGAAATGTATCTATTCCCCTGTGTGTACGCTCAGCAAAAAAACAAAAACAAAAAAAGTTACTGGAGCATATAGCACTTTGTAGCTCTTCCCATCTCCACCCTCAGCTCTGCCTATACACACACCCCCTTCCTCTATTTCACAATGCCTAATGGGAGATGTTGTCAGCTCTCTATACTAGTATATGACATGCACTGGTTACCTAGATCTTCCCACTGGCTGCAGGAAGGACTGATCTAATAATAGGAGGATAACTATGAGGATGACTATTATTATATGTCTTAAACCCCTCTATAGCCTTTCCTAAGCTTCTCTTGGGTTGTCATAAGTTTGAGAAGGTATGTAACTTTAAAGTTAACTATTCCACATCTAATGCATTGGATAGTTGCTTGACGGAAAAAATAAACATATGTAGCAATGCAATACAATAGCAATAGCAATGTAATACAATAGCAATGCAATACAATTTCCAATAGTAATCAAAGTACTGAAGTACATGTAGATATATTTTCTGCAGACCCTCCAGAAACCAATGTCTTGAAGTAACTTCCATTGTTACATGATCCCTTGATGCTTAGCACTGCATCTTCCATTCCTAGTTTGGAAGAGCAGCAGTCTTTCAAATGGACATAGTGCCAAGATATCTTTACTTGTGCCAGTAAGCATCCCTCGGTCCTTTTTCTGATAACTTATTTTGGCTTTGCTGAAATACATTTGGGTTAACCATGGCGCCAGACTTAGATACAGTATCTTTGTCAGGTGCAAATGGACAAATGGGATGGGTCTCTAGAATTCGGAACTCTATTAGCATGCCTGCCTGCTCACTGCGGTCCTAGATAGGCATTAAAAGAGGAGCATAAGATATAGATTATTATAGAATGTCACATCTCACATGCTCCCGTTTTCCTTTCCTTGGATTACCCTATTGAATGGACCTTATTACTACTCCGTGCCTTTCTGCTTACCTCCCCATCCCACACACACACTCATACACGCACACACAAACACTTAAGACCTGGAACACTCTTATTTGTACCTTACAAATGTATTTGTTTGTGGGATCCATGACTTTAGTTTCAGAAAATCCTGGATTCCTTTCCCACATATATACTGACTTTTTCCTAAGATGAAGTAGGGGAAAGCCCTGCCCTATGTACCAAGTTCTGCTAAATGATACTCTGAAACCTTTTGTGGGCTTCCCATCCTTTCCTTTGTGGTCAATGACCTCATTATTTCAACCTTCAGGATTTCCTTCACTCAATTCAAAGTTTCTGTCAATAGATAATATACAGCATTTGAGTTGTGTCAGAAACCAGTAGACCCCACCCATACTATTTTCATATGACCTATTATTAAAGTCAAAATACACTTCTTCCCCGTATTATATTTCTGCTTGGGAAAAAGAGCTCCAAATCAATTTGACTCAGTCTGATCTGGACCACTAGGTGTAGCTCAGCACAGGAATAGATTAAAACAATTCTACCAGGTAGGTAAAAAAGTCCCCTTGCCCTACACTGGATTTTTCCTACTACTTTACCCGATTGCTGGTGGTGTGGTGCAACAGTGGGTACTATGCTACATATTTGGTGGCACTGGCCACATCTCAAAACATTGTGAAATTAAATATTTGACTTTTAACAGAAGGTTACGGGTTCTTCGGTGTCCAGTCAACTGAAATTGTGCTACTCTTTATTCTACCTAACACTAATTCATCTATTACCATAAACCTTTTTTGGGGGGTTATTCTGTACAACGGAAGATCAAGACTCTGCACTATGAGGCCCTTGGATCCTTTAAAGGGTGTTCCTCCTCTTGAATGGAAGACATTTAGGTCCACAAACTTTTAGTGCATATGTTAAACAG
This sequence comes from Nanorana parkeri, assembly GCF_000935625.1. Classification (NCBI taxonomy): domain Eukaryota; kingdom Metazoa; phylum Chordata; class Amphibia; order Anura; family Dicroglossidae; genus Nanorana; species Nanorana parkeri. Next base: position 253,958 of record NW_017307777.1, read on the forward strand.
TAGGGGCTAGAGACTTCAGACATCCCTTCTACAACTTTCTTACACCAAGATGGCGGACCCCTCTACTGTGCCCATGCATGTTACTTTCTCTTGCCTTTCTCATTTTCATCCTTACCCCTCATTTTTCATTTACTCCTTTTCTTTTTTTTACTCTCCTTTTGTATCTTCCCTGTGGCATGTGGCCCCCATATTGATCTATTCCTTATGGACCATAGACATCGAGTAACCCAATAGCTGGGTTGCCCTTCAGTTTCCTACCCTTTATTTCCTACCATTATCGGATGGTGATATGAATAGTCTATACTCTGTTATATTTAACTTGTTTTGTCCTTTAATAAATGCTAATCATGTGCAAAAAAAGTCAGCATTTAAATGTCCTAAGCCTGGCAACAGATTCACATCTTAGAGGTCAGTGCTTGCACAAAGTAAGCAGTTCTCAGTGTATTCATTTCTATATGTCCCACATGTGATCACACAGAGGACCCCACTTTACAAAAACACATTAATGAGGCACTGTGTAATCACTTAAATTTACAAATGTATGCAACACAGTACCTTTGCTTTTTATGTAATAAACAATTCATTGTCAGGTTTTTGGGCTTACATGATGGATTGTATAACTCCAAAATAAAACTGAATTAATTGTTTAACCCCTTCATGACTGAGCTAGTTTTTAGTTTCTGTTCCTAAATGACTGACACACTTTTTACATTTTTGCTGTGTGATTCTTCTACAGCAGAGCTTTTCTACATAGCTTCTAATACATTTGTATTTTTTGATAGGAATTGATTGACATCTAAGACATAATAAAAGGCTAAATATAAAATAATCCTGGAGTAACTGTTTGCTGCCCTTTACACGACTCGTCTCCATAGTATGCAATTACTTTCTTCAGCCTCTCTATTAATATGTTAGAATGTGTTATTGTCAAGAGCAAGAATAAATGTGTGTGAACGGGGGACTGATGGGCACAGAGAGCTTTGAAAACAGTATAAAATGAGCGGTAATGACTAAAACATATCTTATGCTATAATGTTATCCCTTAGCAAACTCCCAGTAGTGTTTTTATATTTGCCTATACAACTTCTTTAATATATATATTTTTTCCTCACTAGCTTAAGTCTGATTCTGATAAACAAGATGGGTCAATTAAATACATTTTATCTGGAGAAGGAACTGGAAACATATTCACTATGGAAGAAGATTCAGGAAAGATATTTGTTCATAGAAAACTAGACCGGGAAGAAAAATCATTTTATACTCTCAGAGCACAGGCCATAAACAGATTAACAGGAGTCCTTGTTGAAACTGAATCTGAATTTGTTATTAAAATTCTGGATATCAATGACAATAAACCAAAGTTTATCCATGGACCCTATATTGCTGAAGTTCCTGAAATGTCTCCCATAGGTACAGTATACTAAACAGGTGTTTGAAAATGTCTGTTGTCTCATGCTATGTGAAATATTGCTTGAATTATTTTTTTGTATACCTGACCAAAGTCAAGAGGTTTTCTTGCCTGCAATTAATGTCATCTTTAAATGATTTATGGTGGCATGAATTTAAAATGTTACCCTTGAAAGGTGGCTAAAGCCCAACATTAAAATGTTAAAATCGTGTACATAGTAATAACAGATGACCGCAAGCAAGTGTTTACTAGCAATTCAGTAAGTTGAAATTATGTGACCTATCTCTAAAGAGGTAAATGAGGATAACCCTACATTGAAATTGACCGTAAAACACTCCATGCACATGTATCTTTTGTTTTAGCTAAGATTACATACAGCATCAGCACACAATCTAATTTATCTCCCCTTGAAAACAAAAAGGTTTTCCAGGTAACTGTCACAAATTGTTTTTTCAAACAGTAATAAGCACACTTTAAATGGCCATAATTACACTGTGGCTCCCCATGTTTTGCTGATGCAAAACTGTCCTGCTGCTGGCCAATTTCTGTGGCCAGTGGCCTCTTAAATTCTCATTAAAAATATATAGTGATAGTGTTTGCTAAATGCATGGATATCAAGCCTTTAGTGCAATGCTATGGGGTAAATAAACCCTGAAAGAGGGAAAACTGTAGTAAAGAAAGGGAGTACGGGCAGGTATTTTACTACTTCGAATTAAGAGAATGCAGATGAAACAGCAGTGTACTATTGACCAGCAGCAGAGCAATTTTAATAGCAAAACTGGCACAATTTTACTAGAGATGAGCAGAGGATGGGATTTACTACAAGAATAAAGATAATACAATGTATGCATAACTTTTATTTTACCTATGGGGATAAGGAGTGTGTTGAATGTGAGTGATATATTGTGAGGTAGTTTAGGTGGACACTGTTTATGCACTTAGCTTTTTACAAATGATGCAGTGGAGCTTAATAAACAGATGAACTGTAACAAATGAACACTGCACTTTATGCACCTCTTTAAGCACCCCTTTAAGCACCCACTTATAACTTATAAATAAAGGCCCGGTCAACATAGAAAATAAAAACAAATAAACCACAAAACAAATGAACACTCTAAAACACCACCCCTTAAACAAGAATTTCTATTTATTTATTTCTTTTTTTCTGTTGGTTGAATATAACTATGTCATTCTTTTTCTAACACTGTTACCTTGGATATTCACAGTGTTTCAAAATATCTTATTTAGCTTTATTTTTTAAATATTTATAAACTTTGGAATTTTGATACCTTAATGTAAAGGTTTCCTTTCTTCTGTGCAATATACTTGAAAAAATCTGAACGCCTTTACTGAAAATAAATCTAGCAATACTATTTTCTCAAGAAAGGTCAGCGAGGGCTTATTGTATTTTAAGCCAAGGGATTTTGATTTTGAACCACAAAAATCTTCAAATATTAGATTTTGTACGTTGGGTTCAAGATGAGTTTGAGGAAAAGAGTCACATAAAAATCCAACCATCATAGGGCAGTCACGTAAGCTATTTCTTCTGTATGTGGCTGTGTTCCTGCATTTATTAAATACAATCCTAGAAAGCAGCACATTACAGAGCTTTTACATTTCTGTTTTGCTTTGTGTCAGAGATGTCATCAGTCATAGATAATTGGATTGAGATTACGTAGAGAGGCAGGTTCCATTTATCTACCAGTTTGTTTGTATTCGTATTCCATTGAACAAAACATTTAATATGGTTAATATTATTATTCCTATGCCCTATATGTGGTTAATTTAAATAGATAACACAAATATTCAATCAGATTTCTCATATATTGTTTGTTCTGGTATTTGCATATATGGTGTTCTGTTCTAGAAAAAGGTATCGTGAATGTATATAATTGCTATAAGATAGATAGATAGATAGATAGATAGATAGATAGATAGATAGATAGATAGATAGATACTGTAGATAGAGTTAAAAACCAGGGATTAGCTTTGGGTTTGTGTCAGCCATCAGTTGAACCTGAACCCAAGTTGTGCACAGTTCACCGAATGTTTAAATGATTCGGCCAGTTCACCATCCCACCAAATCTCCATCTGCAACCACTAGTTGCTAGGATGCCAGTGACTGGGCTGCAATGCATCATTGATAGGATACAGGAGGGCACACCATAACACCCTATGACGCTGTGATGCAGCAACAGCCTTATCAACCAATTACACTGTGTGGGCCGCATAGCGCCATTGATTTTTAACATACTGGCAAACTAGCTTCTGGCTGCTATGTTGCTGTGCAGCTCAAATGCTAGCATTGCATTTTTTTGCACATGATTGGGTATCTGACAAGACAAAGAGGTGAACTTTACTTCTTTAGTAAAACAGTTGTTACCCCTTATTCATACACAAGGAGGTCCGGATCTGCGTGCCCCCTTAATGAAAGGGGCACCTAGATTCCTATAAGCCCCCCTTCCCGCAGACCCCCTTAACCACCAAGCCAGGGCTTTGGGGAAGGGGCCCTTGTCCTCATTAAAATGGGGACAATATGCTTTTCCAGGGGGTCAGCCCCTGGCAAAGCACCCTTCCCATTTCGAGGGCATATAGCCTGGTATGGTGCAGGAGAAGGGGTCACATGCTCGCCCTCCTCTTTCCTGCTCTGCTAGGCTGCTGCTTGGATCGGTCTTTTTTGGCATTGGGGGTTCCCCCTAAAAGTCCTACCAGTCCTTAAGGGTCTGATGTGAATTGCCGGAGTGAACCACACACTGTTTTTTTTATTGTTTGCGTGGACTGTCAAAAGTTAAAAAGAAAATAAGTAAACATGTCACTTTTCTGCAACATAATAATTGTTTTTCACTCGTCCAAATCTGAATGCCGAAACTAATTGACTTTCAGACCCGAATACCGAAAAACAAAATAAGAAAACATCCAAAACAAAATGCAATGAAGCGAAATATTTTTTTGCCAGCGCACATGTCTAGTCATCAAATGTAATGCAACTGCATTAGACATGAGAATGCTGAGTGACATTCCACCACCAGAGCCGCAGGGAAGGAGGGGGAGTGAGTAGTCATTGCTGCAGGACCGAGGATCAGGTGAGTATATCTTCTTTATTTTAGCCCTTATAGACCAAAATGAGCAGTTAACCTTTGCAGTTGTTACCCAAAATTGTAGGTTAAGATATGATTCGCTATATATGCGTTCACACCTACAAGTATTTAGTTATGAGGATTTAAACATGAGGATTTTTTTAGTTCAACACAACAACAGAAATGCATTGGTATATAGTACTAAAACTTAAATACAGTGAACCAACAATCTATTTAACTACTAAACACACAGCAATGATTTAACCTCTTGCCGTCCGCCCGTAGTAGAAAAACGGACGGACGGCACTGCTGCATTGGCGGGTTGCCGTCGCCAGAAGGCATTTTTTTTCTGCTCTCGCGCGCCCCCTAGCGGGCACGCACGGGCAGAAAAGACCCGTCCAATGCGAACACCCGGTACCGGGTGTTTCACATATAGGCGATCAGCGGGTCCATAGCCTGCCGATCACCGCAGCGCTGAATACTGAAAAATGGCCTGGATGGGAAGGGGGTTTAACACCGCGGATGTCAACTGGTTAAGCATGCAGAGGCATATTAGCAAAATACACAGACGGTGATATATACAAGACAAATGACATATACTGTATATATACATATATACATACATATATGTGTGTGTTTGTGTGTGCTAAGTGTGTATATTTGCCAGTTAACTATCATGTGAGGGCCCCATTCTGGTAGTTCAAACAACTAATATTTCCTGCCCAGTTTGGATCAATATAGGTCTTGCATTCACAGACTTACATGGAGGGGCACTGATTGGTGGCCTCTAAGTGCTAATCTAATCAAATTAGAATAATTTTCTTGGGATTGGATATTTTTCAAATCCCCTTTGTTACAGCATCCAGCCCCTTTCTATGTGAATCTTCAATGGCTCTACTGTACCAGACTCTGAAGGGAAAATTACAAATGTGCAGGTGCTCACAGGCTAACCCCAGGTCATGACTGTATCTTTACAAGGGTGGACAATCTAATTGTTTATTTATGTACAAGTATCCTTTGAAGCTCTTAACCGGAGGCTAAAGAGAGTATGCACGTATTCTCAAGATAAATCATCAAGGCTCCGAAAAGTCCAAGGATCTTATTGTTTTTGTCCTAAACATATGTAATTAACAGATAATGCCTGGGCATATCAGTAATCACATTCAAAATCACCCTATATTTAATTTCCCAGGACAGTAAAGACACCTTTATTTTTTACACCCAACATTGAAAACATTTATTTACAAAAACTATATACTGTACATATGTTCATGGAGAGTTGACATAAACCTCATAAGATAACACAGTATGGGGTTAGTTCTACTGCAAGGTTATTTTTTTGATTGCCTGGAGTTCTTCCTTAAAGGATTTGTGCATTTTTCATGTTTTCACTGAACCTTCTCTTATTTGTTGCATTGGTATATATCCCCATAGCAGAACCCAGCTACCCATGATCTTTTTTTTTCCAAAAACTTGCAAATTGTCCTTGAAAAAGGTCAGAAATCAATAACAAGTTTTGGCTCCTATGGACTTCAATGGGGTTCATGAGCTATATTTGGGGTTTCTGGATTTCAGTCTGGGTTCACAGATTCTTCCATGAACTGAACTCAGGCCAGTTAACTCATCACTAATGCAAACATAGACATATAATATATCCTTCCAGCCTTAAGAGTTAGTTCACAAATGATTTCACATTCACTGCAATGCTGTACTTTGAGCAAACTATTGCAGTCTCATCGCTCTCACCTGATCCCTGTAGGAGACAGTATATGCCAGAAATTGAGTTCGCCTTTGCAACCGGCTAAGTCCACTCTTAAAGTGCTCCCGCCCACTCCTTGCGTACAATGATATTTTACTGGTCTAATGAGTAATTGAAACCAATGCAGTCTATACATCTTTATGTGTCTGAGATTCTCAGCCGTGGTGCCATGCTGCCATGCTGGCTAGATGAAGAGACATTTAAAGTGAATCATAGACAACTACTAGAAAGAAAATCTCCAATTCTTTACATGTATTAAATGTACATTTGACCAACATGAAATGGCTGCTGTAAAAAAAATGGAAAGCTGTACATTTAGAAGGGCTGAAGTGAATTGACACTCCCACCATATACAATCTTCAGCCTACATAAGTGGCTTTAAGTGCTGTGGTCTAGGGAGAATGGTTGTTATGGTAGTGGCTGTTATTAGGTAGAGACTTTTAAGTATTCAACATTTGTTACATTAGGAGTGTGAAATAAAGCTTATTTAGTGCTACTGCTCATCTGGCAGTCACACTCTTGTGAAGACATCATAGTTTTGTGTGCAAACACCAATGGCATAGAAATTATATTTTTTTTACTGGGTACTGTCTGATTCTAAAATATTACCATCAGTTTAGATCGTCCTTACTCTTGCAAACCATTGCCGATCCAATGTAGCATTTTACTGGTTTTGCCTTTGAATTAAAACATAATGACATACTGCTGCAGACCTGCTTTGTGTGAAAATAAATTAATACCAATATATACCACTGACTGTTTAAAAGCACATTAAGCACAAATTTCCTTTGAACAATTTGCCAACATGTTGCTTGACTTCATTAGTGGATTTTAGGGTAATATTGAGCACTGAAATTTAAACCATGGATGAAATTGTTTATTTAACTTAATTGAAGTTTAGTGAACTCCAAAATACTTCAAAATATGATTGAATGGTACTAGTGGAATTTCTAGCAGCTGCCAGTTTCATTAAAGTGTATGAGGAAAGATAAGAACGGCTGTCAAGTTTTTGTTTCTTTCTGTGTTCCTGCTAGCTAAATTCACTCTTTCTCCATTTCTCCTGGTGACCGGTGGTTAATTACCCCCAAAGTGAATCAAACAATCAAAAAAAAATTAGAGGGTATAACCCTTCCCTGCTGTATTAAATATAACAAATGTTGTAGCAATGCATAGACTTTATCTATAAACTTTCTATGTGTGTTTGTATTTTTTAGATTGTCCCTACTGTTTCAAGTCATTGCCCATGAAATATAGCATTTTACTGGTTTTGCCGTACCTTTGCATTATAAAAGTTAAATAATGCTGAAGACCAGCCTTATTTGGAAAAAAAAAGAAATATTAATGGATTCCTTGCATGTGAGGAAAGATACAATTGCTTATTATGAAATTCCCTACTAATTGAAAATATTATAATAGAGAAATGAATTGATCAAATCCAATTTTTTGTGTGTTACTATTATATAGGACTAATGCATCCATACTATTATATAGATGTGATGCAGACTAAGTAGAGACGTATCCTGATTGAGTAGAGTAGTTACAATTACACATTGAAATATTATAAATACTCTAATGGAGATCTTATTTGGCAGGTTATAGCTCTGTGTGGTGCCTGCTTAGCCACACATAGGACTTTTTTGTAATGTTATTTTCAAAATGACAATGAGACAAAGGGGTTGTGACCTCAGATGCAGTGCAGATGATTCCAGGGCCTGTTCTACACAAAATACAAAATGTCAGGGTTGCTAGCACCAGCTGTGGCAATAAGCAGATCAGAACCCCCACAACCCATGGGCTCTATTTTGACTATCTCACCACATCTCACTTACAAGTCTTGTTTAAATTAATCCGAGATGGAAGGTAACATACTGAATTATAAGTGACAAATAGCACCTCTCTCCAAACCCTGTGTAGCTGCAAGCACTATAAGAAGTGTTACCCTCTGAATATATTATAATAAATGTGCTGCGCTTCATCTAGAACAATACATAACCAAATCTCTATAATAAATATGTGCTTAAATAATACATGCAATCAAAAAAGTGTTCACAATGAATCTTCTTATAAATAATAGTTATCTGGAAGTTCAATGATATATTCCGTGGTGCACTTGGGACAAATCTTGAGCACTATATACGTGTGATTCCACATTTGTGCATATTTGAACACGGAATATATGATTTAACTTTCCAGAGGACTATTATTTATAAGAAGATTCATTGTGAACACTTTTTTGATTGCATGTATTATTTAAGCACATGTTTATTATAGAGATTTGTTTATGTATTGTTCTAGATGAAGCGCAGCACATTCATTATAATTTAACATACAGAATTATGTTAGCTTGGAGGCAGAATACTCATTCATGTTTAAAATCTTTTCAGGAGGTCCCGGCATCAGTCTTCAATTTTGGGTCACAGTGTATGTTTTTAAAAACAAATCGATACTAATGGACTATCTTCCACATCTGGCCAAAGGCAGGAAAGAAGCACTAGCTTCCACAAGTTTGGCTTCTAATGGAGCATCTCACTCGATGTCTGGTGATGATTAAGGTGACATCTAGAATTATGGAGTGGTGACCAGCATAACCACAGTAGAATGAGGAGAATGATGGCACAATAGAGGGGGATGTTGAAAGAAACTTTTACACTTTTCTGTCATTCTACTTGGTGTCTGCTTACAGGTCCCAGGTTACGAGTAGTAGCTTGTGTCCTGGCTGCCAAGCAACAGGATGCAGCTTCTCTCCTCTTAGCATTGGCCTGTGTTTCATTTGCTAGGTAATGGGATGTAATGGTCGTACCCCGGTGAGGTCGGGTGCCGCGGTCCGTCGCGGGCCTGTGCAGACACGTCGGGTCCTCTCCTCCTCGGGTCGCACACAGAAGGTGACGGCTCCTGGTGTCAGTGGCCGGAATCGTGCTGCGCAGGCGCGTTGTCGATCGTCGGCGCCTCTCTCTTTGCCGGGAGATACGTCCTGCGCAGGCGCGCCCCGTAGCTCCGCCCCCTCTAGAGCTAGCGCTCGGCTTAAAACCTCCGCTCGTTAGTTGATCGGCGTCCCACTATTGATGTAGGTGGACGCTGATCAACTCAGCACGCCACACGCTCCCTGGACCTCAGCAAGCCGTATCACTGCCGCAGACCAGCAAGCTCCAGCCTGTGCCACTCTGCCACGAGCTCCAGCAGAACTGCAAGTACTAGATGTAGAAAGAGCCAGCTGGCTCCAGGTCTCACAGACCAGACAGGATTATTGTCAGCTACTTCTACTTACCAACTGCTGTACTGTTCTCCTCCTATACAATCATCAAACTCCATATTGCTCCTCTCATGGTGATTTAGCCGTATGCTGTACTGTTAGTTATGCAAAAGCTGTGTCACTCAGATAATACTGATTAGCCTCTGCTGTGTTTTCCCCATCTCATGCTGAACTTAACCATTCCAGCACTGCTCACCTCATGCACCCAGACCATTGCCATACTGTTTATATCATACTGGTTATACCCACTGCTGCGATTAACCGGGTATAATCGTGTCTACTCAGCATCCTGAAACCCAGCGGGAAAATGATGTGAAGCAGCTCCCTCTCAGTCTCATACAAAAACGGGGCACGTGAGGGCAGCTGTTACTCTGATACCCGTACCCAGATACCGCAGTTGTGATCCATATAGCAACAGGAAGACCCGGTCCGGGGCGATTGTTACATGGGATGGGGCTCTGCTTGGCTAACATGCTGGTTGATGGAAAATGGGGCAGAGCTCCTTTTAGCTCCCCCCAGCACTTAAGCTGGCCTAACATCGCTCCAATTTCAGCCAAGGCTGTGTGACCCCCACCAGCACCCTCCCGTTTAACAAAAGGCAAGTGAAAAAAGAGCCAAGCCAAAAAATTACACATTGTGAAACCTTTATTTTCCCTAGCTCCCTTACCGGTTGCAGGGCAACCAAGCATGGCACATGCACCCCAGTCCTGGGATTGGTTTCTGCCACAAGAGGCACCTTATTTAAAGCTCTACATGTTTGGCCTTTGTGCTTGTGATAGCATTTCCTGATCGGTAGTACCAGTAGATGCTAACACACAACAGAACTATATAATAAAAATACGGAGTAAGTAGCTACTAGTCTCCCCTCCAAAAAAAACTTTAAAACCATGTAAAATCTGACTTTGGTAATAATGTTGTTTAGCTGGTGAATATTCTTTAGTAAAGCAAATTGGATATCAAATGAGTCAGTAGGTATTGGTTTACTCATCATACACTACTTTTAATGTATTAGCTATCCCCAATATATTTCCAAATATGTAGAAAAAAGTTCTGAGATTTGTCCAAAAGTTGATAAATATATATAATTATTTTTTTTTAAATCTCCAAATGTCAGCTATGTTAAGCTAAAAGAAGCCTATTAGGCATTTGAATTAGACTAAATTGTCTGAGATCCAAAAGTTTGTGTAACTGAAATATGACTACAAATAAAGATTACATTAGATAAATGAGGCAAATGTAAGTTCACCATTAGTGAAGATGATCTTAACTACAACCTTTCAATCCCCTGAGTGCAGACAGCTTAGCTTTATATTTACCCTCAGCCATGATCCATAACATTGATATGGACCCTGTGGGCCTCTGCCCCTTTAATTTCTATCAGTGAGCTAGACTTCAAGTGGCTGCTGGAGGCTGGGATTAGTGCAGCTACATTTTGAATTGATTGGGGCCAGAGCGTACATGTGCACACGGAAGAGGAGTGGGCCGGGTCCATGTGGGAGGTAAGATCATGACTGAAGGTAAGTATAAACCAGGTTTCCAGCATTCACTAATGGTGAAGTTTTCCTTTTAAACTATATTAAAATGTAATTGATCCAAGATTGCTCACCAAGAAACATCTGAGAGCAACAAACAATTACATGTTTAAAGGTATATTCTTCTATTCTTTTTTAGGTACATCCATAATACAAGTAACAGCTGTTGATAATGATGATCCAGCAGCTGCCAATAATGCCAGATTGGTATACAGCATTCTTCAGGGACAGGCCCATTTTTCAATTGAAATAAAGTCAGGTAAAAAAAACCTTAGGCATGAACACTCATGCATTTGTTTTCTTGTTCCATTAATATTCTTCTATTGCAAAATACTTATGCGGAGTCAACCATCATACTCATATTTTGCTTTAAGTAGTTTTCCACCAAATAATTATTGATTTTGTTCAAATCTATACATGCAATTAAACGTTAACACATAATACTGCAATGTGCTTTATGTTAGCAGTTGTGTTACTTTTATTAAAATGTATCTAGAGAGAATATTTCTGTTAATGTTGAAGGATTAGTACCTTTGTCAGATTTTTATTGCTATGTCCCTGTTATTATATGTTGTCTCCACAACAGGAATAGGGGGGTGCACTTGTCTAATGGGTACACAGGTTTTGGTAACAGCTGTCTTAAAGCGAGGGTCTAACTTGGGGGGGGGGGTGTCCCTTCACTTCCATTGTATCATCAGGACAATGTAAAGAGAAATAGTACACAGAGGCAAAAAATGGGTTTTACCCATTCCCAACTCTATCCAAAATGAAAAAAAGTTTTGGCTGTAGATATACGTTATATAGACAGTAGGGATGCACCGATACCATTTTTTCCAGACCGAGTATGAGTACCAATACTTTTCCTCAAGTACTCGGCGATACCAATTACCGATACCTTTTTTTAGCATCATGTGACAGTTTTTCTAAAACAATGCAGATTGTTTTAACAATGCAGATTGTTTGAACAGTGGTGGAGTGCCAGGGCCCAGTCACAGCTGCAACTGCTGCCACACTGGTAGTTCTGCCACTGACTCCAAACTGTAGTGGAACTACAAATCCCAGCAATACATTATACAGCAAATCAAAAAGGGACCGACTATAGTGGACTTTAGATCCCAGCAATCCTTTATACAGCAATGTAGAATAATGTGAAGCTACATATTCTGTGTTGCTCAACAGGGCTGTGTTTCATTTCAGGAGGTTGTGCGGGGTCTGACTAGGGTTGTACGCAGTCTCAACTGGGCTGTGCAGTCTCTCACCAGGGCTGCATGCAGGTCTCCCCAAGGCTGCATCTTGGTATCACCATGGCTGTATTCTGGTCTCACCAGGGCTGCATGTAGCTCTCACTAGGGCTGCATGTGGACTCACCAGGGCTGCATGTGGACTCACCAGGGCTGCATTTGGGTCTCCCCAGGGCTGTGTTCGGGTCTCACCAGGGCTGTATGGGTGGGTTCCAGGCTCTCCAGGGCTCTACTGGCAGGTGTGGGGCTCTCCAGTTCTGTACGGGCAGGTGTGGGGCTTTCCAGGGCTTTGCCAGTCTCTGCTGGCAGCGGGAACGAGATGTGCAGCTGCACCAGCACTGTCAAATACTTTTTTTCATGAATACAAGGCATGCTCTGGTTAAAGGAGGGTAGATGGGGACAGCATCTGTCCCTCCTTTCTACGTCATCCTTGTGCCCATTGAAAACAACATGTTTTCTGAATAGAAGAGGTGCCAAGTGAGTGACTCCCTGTGTTTTTCAAGAGAAGACATTACTCCAACACTGCCAGAACAGGAAAGCACTTACTGTATGTGGAAAAGAATATTACATTGATTTTGAGACTCCCCCGCAGCCATCTATATGTGACATAATTACAGGTAACCAAGCTGGCCCAATGTAAATGTTAAAAATAAATTATTCCTAGAGTTCAGCTTTAAAAGAGCAACAACAGCAACTACAAAAGGTAAAACACTTGTTAGCTGACATCTAGGGATGCACCGATAACAGTTTTTAGGTATTGAGTACGAGTACTGATTTTTTTTCAGTACTCGCCTATACCGAATACCGATACCGGCATCCCGAGATACGATGACTCGCCCAAATACTATCGGCACCAATACCAGTATTGGTATTGGTGCATCCGTACTAACATCTGATATCACTAAGCTCAATTTTTCCTTCAGTGATGAATAATGAGTTGCTGTCTGATTTAAGGGCTTGTTCACACCATTTTCAGACCAGATCTGGATGCATTTCTGCAAACACACTTATGCGTGTTTTTTATGTGTTTTTAATGCATTCCAGTGCATTTTTTCTGTCAGTTGGTGTGTGTTCTGGTGCATTTACATGCATTTTTGTGTGTTCCAAACCAGAAAAAAATGCAGCATGCTGAACTCATTTTGAAAGCTATGTAACTGAACACAATGGTGTGGACTAGCATTGCTTTTAACATTGGAATGACTGTGTATGCATTTTTAGTGCAGGTTAAAAACCTTCTGGTCTGGGTCTGGTCTGGAGATGATGTTCACACCATGTCTGGATCAGATCCAGACCAGAACTTTTTTGTCTGCAACTGAAATGCATCCCAATGTATTCCTATGGTATTTTTAGCCTCTGTTCACACCAGTGTAGTCTGTTCTGGGGGGGGGGGGGGGGGGGATGCTGCATGCACAATTTTTCTGGTCTGTAATGCACTAAAATGCATCAAAACCTCATGTAAATACACTGAAATGCACTGTACTGCACCTGAAAGTTCATTTAAAAAAACCCTCCAGAACCCATCAAAAACGCACTGCACTGTGTTTGCAAATCTGATCCAGATCTGGTCTGGACATAGTGTGAACAAGCCATTACTCTGGTGGTTTTAACTTGGAAGACTGTATATTTATGCATAGCATATTTTTAGATAAGACATTTTTGAATGGGCACAACATTTCCATGTGTGCTTTTGAAATTCTAATTTTAGCACAGAAAGACTTCTTTGCACTTATATAGATTAGTGTTTGTGATATAATAGACAGTTCAAATACATATACTGTTAGTTTACTGTTTACTTGCCAAAATAATTTGTAATATTGGTCATCAATTCTTTAGATACATTGACCTCTGCTAGTCCAGGAGTCCAATATGCTACTTCCTGGTTAATCATTATTGTTTTCTGGGTCTGCTTTATTTCTTCCTGGGGTCAACTTCTTTCTCATTAGACAAAAATGATGATGCTGATTCAGAGAGCAGTGATAATGGAAACCATCAAGGTGAGCTAGGAAGCCTAAATGCTCAAGCAAAAAATAAACGTCACATATTTGACTATGCAATGTACATTTGCAATGGCATAACAATAGTCACAGCAGCCTGAGAGACTTATATGGGGCCTGGCGGGGTAAGGGGGCCACATAGGGTGGCTGTTGAAGCAATTTAAATATATACAATCTGTGTGCATGGGAAGATAACACAAAATCATTATGTGTGCCCCTGTGACATTTACAATTAAAAAATGACCTCACGCATAGCAGGAGACTTGAAAAAAGTAACAAACAACTTTTTCAGGCTGTGCAGTAAGGAGAGTTTGTTTATTTTTTTTAGCAATGTAGATGAATTTCCCTTGGAGCTTCTGGACATCCTGGCCAGCACTTAAATTAGTCCTGTTTGCCTAATGCAGTCTTCCATAGGCTGTCTTAGTGTGTCTCCTCAGATGAAAACACTGATAAGTTTTTGTAGTTCTGCAAAACAAATCCCATGCATTATAGAAGTGGGTATTAGGGTTATAGGGTAATTGTGCACAAACAATTATGTCAAATTATAAAAATGTGATGGTCATTAAAATTGCCACTACAACTCTTTTTTAGTTTTCTTTTTACTGACAACTACAATACCTATTTTCAGAATTTGCTTGTTGTGGTGGTGAAATAATTTACACTGAGGCCCTGATATCTGAGTTACTGAACTAGACTGGTGAGCTATGAGGACAGAGGGGTTAGCTCAAGAATTCATGTTGAAAGTTAATTCCCTGCATGGGTGACCTGCACTTCCTTGATAGGTTTTGTCCATAGCACTGGCCCTTAGTATGCTGCCCCCTAGTGTGCTGACTATGCTCGCTGTGCTCCTGTCACCTGTCCTTGATTTGGAAATACTTTATGTTAAGATCAATGACAGTACGGTGATTGCCTCTTACTGCCCCAAAATTATAATAGCAAAATGTTGCTATTAAGTCCCATGAGCTGTAGTTACACCCCTGTGCATTCGTTATATAGAGACTGGCTAACTAGAATTACAATTCCTTTGTCAGGTAATACCGTAACCAAATATGTATTTAACTGTATCTTTAGCTGTTTGACTGGAATGTTCCTTCAATTGATGTAATGACAATACATACCACTCCTCCACAAAGAAACATAAATTTACATCTATAACAAATCTACCTTTATTTCAATACTAAAAGAATCGGAACTGAACAAACCTAGATATAAAACAGTTTTGTTCTTCCTTGGCATGTTAAGACCCCTTTACATTGTTCTTAAGAGTATCTAACTACTTGCATATTTTGGAAATGTGTTTTAGTTCCCAACAGGAGCAGAGGTATTTACTTACATACAAGGTAAAATTGCTTTAAAAGCTTGCAGGAACATTTCAAACAAGATGTTTTATCTGATGGGCATTAGGTGAAATAATAGCAATATGGAAATAACTTGTTTAAATTCACTACTTAAGGTAACAGCTAAGATGACAACCGGTAATATTCTGACAATATATAAGACATGCTAAAAAGTTATAATGTCATTTTAAAGTTTAATGGTGATGATGAATGTAAAATAAAGAGCTATCTACCCCAGTAGAAAAAAAAATACCTGTCACAACAAATATTCAGCAAAATAAAAGTGTAATGTTTTTTTTTAACTTTTTTGGAGCTACTTGTCTCTACAGAAAAATAGTCTGTCTTATGTTAACAGAACATCTACAAGTAACTTGAGGTTATACAATGTGTTATGAAATCTATCCATATACCAAACCAGAAATGTGTAAACTTTATATGTTACCCATGTTCTGAAAATAAGTATGAGCATCAGGTTTTGGGTTGTGAATGGAAGAGCAAAATAAGCCAGATGTGGCCAGTTCACTTACGCGCCCACCGGAACCTCCAACTGATGCAGTCAGCAGCCATTAATGTTGCTGTGGTATTACTACCAACATTAAATAACTGTTTCTTCAGCAGCTTGATTCAGATTGTAAATAAGCCAGTGGGCATCCCAGATGATGTTATTGACCAAATATGGCCATGTTGAAATTTGGTTAATGATATCATCCAGAATCCCAGAACTGGTTTGTTTACATTTGACACCTGGCTGGTGACTGTTATTTGCGATGGGAATAGAGGTTGGGGAGCATTGCTATTGCAGCAGGTCATTGTGTCATTTCATCATTTTGCTTTATTTCAGGAGCATTGTTTAAATTTTTGGAAATGAGTAGCTGAGCTACTATGTACCACTTACTCATTCATATAGGGGGCAAGCTGGATATCTGGGGGGATCCCTTTTTCCAACAGGGGCTTCCAGATCCTGAAAAGTCCCCCTCACAGACCCCCATCCACCAGGACAGGGATGTGTTGATGAGGCCCCTGTCTGCATCAAAATAGGAATAAGGTGCCTTGACGGGTGGATGGCTTTACACCCCATGGCAAGGTACCCTTCCAATTTTGAGGACATGTGGCCTGGCATGGTTCAGAAGGGGTGGTGCATGTTCACTACCCCCCTTTTCCTGGCTGCATGCCTGGATGAGAGTCTGGCATGGATTTTTAGGGGGACCCCACACATTTCTAAACAATGGGTACTGTCCCGTTAAGAAAAAATTTCATGGGTTCCTCCTTTAAAATCCATACCAGACTCTTATTCACACATGCAGCCTTGCAGGCCCGGAAAGGGGCAGCGAACATTTCCCCCCCTCCTAAACCATACCAGACTACAGGCTCTTAACATTGCAGAGTACCATGCAATGGGGGATGCAAGCCTTCCTCCCTGCAAAGTACCTTGCCTATGCTGATGGGAACAAGGGCTTAAACCCCACATCCCTGGACCAGTGAATGTGGGGGTCTGCAGGGAAATTTATCAGAATCTGGAAGCCCACTTTAAAATAAGGGGATCCCAGATATTGTAGCCCACTACCTACATGAAAGAGTATGAAGCACATAACACCCCTTGTTACTCAAAATGTTAAACAGTCAAAATAAAAACACAGACACCATTAAAAAAAGTAATTTATTCAGACACTGTAGAAAACTTTCTGTTAAAAAAAGAAAAAAATAACAATGTCCCCCGTGTGAATTCTACCAAAAATCCAGCAATGTAGATCCACTGTCAATCATGATGGGGATGTCTCGATGACCTGCTGCTATGGTGACCCACTATTTGACGATCTACTCCTGTCTCAAATGACTGCTCTCCAGCCAGCTGCTGAATGTCAACAAACCAGTTTGGTTTCTCGAGTGACAACATTGACCAAATGTGGACATTGATATTTGGCCAATTATGTTATCCGGGATGCCCAGCTAGTTTGCTGATTTTCAGCAGCCGGCCATCAAGCTGTCATTTGTGAAGGGAATAGCAGCAGGAGAAGATCATCTTTGCATGGGTCGTCATGTCAGCAGGTGTGCGGGCGTCACTTATTATCATAAACAATGAATCTACATTGCTTGACAACATTATTGACATTGTATTTACATTGGGTGACATTGTTGATTCTACTTTTTTAATAAAGAACTTTTTCTAAGATGTCTGTGCTTTTACTTTTTTAATAAATAACTTTTTTATGGTGTCTGTGTTTTTATTTACTTTTCAACAATTTTTTGTTTATATGCACAGCAAAATACTTAAAGGGTAATAGGCACAAATAATGGAAGAGTCTATTTTGAATGCATGTCAGCATGTACACATCATTAGTAGTCTGTAAAACTGAGTGAACACTCGGGGATTCGTTTTTAAATCCAGTAGCTAGGTTCTTACACATACACAGAAGGCCTGGATTAACGTAGGGGCGGGTGGAGCTGCCGGTCTAGGCCCTCCCTGCAAATATGCCTGGCCGACCCGGATCTCCCTGGTACCTTGGTCGGTGACCGGCCACAATCAGGCATCAGCGGCCCTCTATTCAGGCATATTAGAGGGCCACTCACTCCTCACTAGGGCCCAAAGAGGCCCCAGCGAGCGGCCCTCTAATATGCCTAAATAGAGTGCCGTTGATGCCTGATTTTGGCTGGTCACCGTCTGAATAGGGAGCCGCACCCCGTCACTCCTTGCATACCTGGTGAGCATGCACTGACTACCCAGAGCCCCTACTAACCACCCGGCGCCAATAATGACCACCCAGAGCCTGCACTGACCACCCAGAGCCCGCACTGACCACCCAAAGCCTGCACTGACCACCCAGAACCCGCACTGACCACCCAGAGCCCGCACTGAATACCCTAAACATACACTGACCACCCAAAGCCCATGCTGACCACCCAAAGCCTGCACTGGCCACCCAAAGCCCGCACTGACCACTGCACTGACCACCCAAAGCCCGCACTGACCACCCAAAGCCCGCACTGACCACCCAAAGCCCACACTGACCACTGCACTGACCACCCAAAGCCCACACTGACCACCCAAAGTTGGCACTGACCACCAAGAGCCTGCACTGACCTCAGAGCCCATACTGACTTCCCAGAGCTGGCAATGACCACCCAGAGCCTGCACTGACCACCCAGAGCCCACACTGACCACTCAAAGTCTGCACTGACCACCCAGAGCCCTCACTGACTGCTCAAAGCCTGCACTGACTACCCAGAGCCTGCACTGACCACCCAGAGCCTGCACTGACCACCCAGAGCCTGCACTGACCACCCAGAGCCCACACTGACCACCCAAAGCCCGCACTGATCACCCAGAGCCCACACTGACCACCCAAAGCCTGCACTGATCACCCAGAGCCCACACTGACCACCCAGAGCCTGCACCGACCACCAAGAGCCCGCACTGATCACCCAGAGCCCACACTGACCACCTGGAACCCGCACTGACCACTGGGAGCCTGAACTGACCACCAAGAGCCTGCACTGGCCCCCCTGAAAGCCTGCACTGAACACCAGAGAGCCCACACTGGCCCCCCTGAAAGCCTGCACTGGCCACCTTAGAGCCTGAATAGCCTCCTGAGAGCCTGCACAGCCCCCCCTTGAAACCCCACACAGCCCTCCTGAGACCCTGGAGACATCAGGCCATTAACCTGGAGCAACACAGAGTATGCAGCTTCATATTATTCTGCATTGCTACCGCAACGACAACTCGTTATGTATATAAAAGACACCTATCCACAGAATCTCTTTCTTCTGTTCAAACCTCACCACCATGGGCATGACCAAAGAGCTGTCAAAGCATGGTACAGACAAGATTGTAGACCTGCACAAGGCTAGAATGGGCTACAAGACTATCAGCACAAAACTTGGTGAGAAGGAAACAACTGTTGGAGCGATTATTCGCAAATGAAGGAATACAAAATAACCATCAATCACCCTCGGTCTGCAGCTCCATGCAAGATTTTGCCTCATGGGGTAAGGATGATCATGAGAAAAGTGAGGGATCAGCCCAGAACTACACGGGAGGAGCTGGTGATCTCAAGGCAGTTGGGACAACAGTTACCAAACAAACCATTGGTAACACAATACAACACCATGGGTTGAGATCTTGAAGCGCCCACAAGGTTCCACCCCTCAAGAAGACACATGTACAGGCCCATCTAAAGGTTGCCAATGGACATCTAAATGATTCAGAGAAGGATTTGGAGCTAGTGCTGTGGTCAGATGAGACCAAAAGTGAGCTCTTTTGCATTAACTCAACTCGCTGTGTTTGGAGGAAGGAAAATGCTGACTATAACCCTAAGAACACCATCCCTACAGCCAAGCACAGAGGTGGAAACATTGTGCTTTGGGGCTGTTTCTCTGCTAAAGGTACAGGCTGACTTTTCTGCATTGAGGGGCCAATGGACAGGGCCATGTATTGTAAAATATTGGATGAGAACCTCCTTCCCTCAGCCAGAACACTGAAGATGGGTCGTGGATGAGTCTTTCAGCATGACAATGACCCAACACAGACCGCAAAGGCAACAAAGCAGTGGCTCAAAAAGAAGCACATTAGGGTCATGGAGTGGCCTAGCCAGTCTCCATAGCTTAATCCTATAGAAAATTTATGGAGGGAGCTGAAACTGCAGTTTTCCAAGCAACATATACATAATGAGTTGTCGTTAGGAGCACCTTCTTAAATTGACAGGACTAATCTGTGTACCACATAGCCAGTCTGTGGGAACAAGAATTATTGTTGGTTGGTAGGGGATCAGATACTTATTTTACTCACTGAACTGCAAATCAATTTATAACATTTGTATCATGTACTTTTTCTGGATTTTTGGTCGATAGTCTGTCTCTATCATTTAAAATACACCTATGATAAAAAATTATAGACCTCTCATTTCTTGTGGGCAAACTTAAAAAATCTGCAGGGGATCAAATAATTTTTTGCCACACTGTTATATATTTTATCTGTCATCCCAAGAGCCATGATGCGCAGGGTTATTGTCCCACACAACAGCTCAGGCCTCCGGCCGATCAGGTATGGCAGCCACTTAACGTGCAGCCTTCCTGGCCTTTGCATTCTGCTTATAGATCCAAGGGTTGGCCCACCCCTATGGGGGGCAGGACAGAGCTTTTCCTTATCACTCCCCAGGCCCATCACCAGCTTGAGCAAGGCACTGCCATGTTTGCCCTGCTACTTCCGCAGCCTAGCTGAGCTAGGGGTGGGGAGCATATGCAAAGAATGAGCCATAGACTAGAGCGCAGCTAGGCACCATCATTCAACTAAAGCCCTGATTGAAAATACAGACTGATAGGCGGCACTTGGGCACAAACTACTGCCTGTTATCAGGGTTGGTGCAAGGCTTTTTCTGCCCCCCCCAGTGCCCTAAGGCAACTGCCTCTGCAGCCTTACGGTAGTGTCGGCCCCGATTGTAAAATCATGATTTAGGAACACAGTAGATTTTTGGCAGTTCAACAGGTAGTTTTCTGAATTTTCAGCATTTGTAAAGAGTATGGCAATTCAACGGGTAGTTTTCTGAATTTGCAGCATTTTTAAAGGGTAAAATCAGGTAATGTGATTGTATTGTAGAGATGTAAACAATATTTTTATCATTAACATTTTGAGCAGACACTTCAGATTATTTTTCAAATGCTGAATGATGGTGCACTTGAAACGAGAGATTTCTGTTTGATTTGTGTTTTTTTTCTAGGAATTATTCGTGTTGCTTCACAAATTGATCGAGAAACCAAGGATCACTACCATGTTATCGTACAAGTTAAAGATATGATTGGTAATGCAGGGGCACTTTCAGCCACAGCAACTGTAACAATTCAGGTGTCTGATATTAATGACAATGCACCAAAATTTCAACAAAGTAAGTAAATTATGCAGGTGTAGGTATTATTCGTCATACTTGGGCATTTGGATTTAGACCTAATGAAGTATGAAACCTTAAATAAGTCCTGTCTGAGCCCCATTTAAAATTTAAAAGAAATAAAGCGGAGGTGTTGTTCACATAAAGTCATGTACACATCTGAAGTCACATTAAGTCATCCACATGTCTGAAGTGCTTTTAACTGTCTCATGCATTCTTTCCCCCTACCTTTCAGTTTTCAAATATGGAACAAATTATAACTAAAGACATTCTGTCAACAGAGTAAGGGTGGAAAGCTTCTGCATATGTAAAGTGAAGGCACCTAGAGCATCTGGGTTATACTGCATTCCATGCCTACTGCATCCCAAGAACAAGTGCATTTCCACACAGCTCTCTTCTTTTTTTTGGTAGCAGGAGCTGTAATAATATATTTTACCTTTACAACAGGGTGCTAAGCAAGTAACACATTTATTTCAGAGTGGAAATTAATTTAGTTCTTTAAATGTAGATGTTACATAACTGAATAGGGGGCCTGAGATGATGAGGGTGGGCTCTCTTACTGTCCCATTCCAAACACCCCTGAATAGGAGGAAGGGAAGTGTAGTGATTGGAATATAATTACATATTCACTTTTTCAACAGTCCCTATTCACATAAACACACCTAGATCTGAGAATTTTTGTACAAAACAATTAGTTCAGTAGGCAAATACATTTATTGTTAGGGTTACTTTATATTTACAAAAAACACACAGAACAATATTTATGAGACAGTGCATAGTACAAGATAGGTGTCATTGTACCTCTCATCTTTATGTCTGTTCATACTGAATATTTTGTGTCCCAAGAAAAAGAGAGCACATGACTTGGTAACAATGCCTTCTATATCTTTCCATTTCTGTACAGTGGCTAATATAAGGCACCCCAATTGGTCATCACACCTGACAAATGTACATGGAGTGCAACCAGATTGGAGGATCTAAAAAATGTTGCTGTTAACAACCTTTGTGAGATGCAATATAGAAATAAAATGGCCAGGCCTTTTTAGTAGTAAGAGTCATAGTAACAGAATTGAGACGCTGGGAGTTGTAATATACAGAGACACACAATTAATGGTTTAAATATATTCCCATATATCAGAATATAGCATGAAGATATTACACAAGCAAAACGTTATATGGTGACAGGACTATGGATGGTCCCAGTGCCAGTGGATGATGTTGACATCACAGTAACTTTTAGCAAAGATCCCCAAGAGATCGAAGTGATGACATATAGTTCATCAGTGAGATAAGTTCAAGAAACAAGCTGAGGTTAGCAACAAGCAGTCAGCGGCAGAGATGGAGTAAAAATAGGCAAAGTTAGTCATTTGCAGACAGCAAGGTATCACCATACAAAATTCTGTATGCAGGACCATGCACACGCACATGCGTGGGCACTTAAGCTTGTTTTCAGATATGGAGGCTATCATGATTTTTCCGACCGCAAATAGCTGCAGGGTGACCGTCCCACTGTTGGTAAAACTGGGAGCTATGAGAAAGGACCCCTATTATGTTACTGCATTGAAGTGTACAATTTAGGACATTTTTTTTATTGCTTGAATATATTTTTTTGGGAGTAAAATGCCAACTTTTTTTAACTTACCCCCTTAGACTCATGTTAATAGAGAATTTCATCTCATTGTGAAATAACATTTATGGTCCAACACAGAGTAACCATAAAATGAGACAATATATGGCCAAACAGTGAATGTTGCAAAAAATATTTTTATATAAGCATGTAGCATTATTTTCTAATATGACATAATATATGATACCATTTCACATATTTTATATCTATTTTTTTATACCCCCAAAACATTTATTTTTGCAGAAATATATGACATGTCTATCATAGAATCAGCCTCAGTAGGGGAAATTGTTGGAGTGGTTTTGGCTGATGACATTGATCTTGGAAAGAATGCAGAAATCACATACTCTATTGAAGAAAAGGGTCATTTTAGCATGTTTAATATAACCACTGATAACATAACACAAGAGGGCATCATAACATTAAACAAGGTAAGTGTTTCTTTAAATCAAATTGATATTAATGTTGGTTGTTATTTTCACATAAAGAACTTTCAAGATAAAAGACTTTCTAGGGTATTAGTATATTAGGAAGAAAAACTGGGTTATTTAATGTAAATGTATTTATTAAATTAAATTTGATTAAAAAAATTGCCATGAATGCACTTCACAAAACCAACTTAACATGCTCAGATCCACCATTTGTTTCTGCAATAAAAAAGTGCTTTTTAGCATACACTTAGCTATTGTTTTTACCAGGTTTCCTGTGAACCCAATGCTATGCTGATACCATCTTTTGTAAATACAGTACTGGGCTGATGTTTAACCCTTTCGCTGCCAAGCCCTCCGGAACATTTTTCAAATCAGCTGGCCAAGCCATTTTTGCATTTTTTTCCTATTGATTTGATTTTCAACTGCTACGTTGCTAAAGTTTGTAAAATACCCCCCCCCAAACCATATATTTTCTGAAAGCGCAGGCCCGGTAGAATAAAAAGATGGTGATACTAAATTTGTAGGCCCAAAGGGGTTCTTCTTTTTTTATTAGTTTTTTTTACACATTTTTAATTTTTAAAAATAATTTTATTTTGTTTTACATTTTTGTAATTATTTTTTAATTTTTATTATTTTTTATTTTTTTTTAAAAATAATTTTGTATTTATTTTTTTACTGTGGGGGAGGGGGGGGCTACGGTGAAATCTCTGGGGTCTAAACAGATCCCTGACATTTCCCTTTTGAAATACAAAAAGAAATTGAGGACACCAAATCCTCAATTTCTTTTTCTGCAGCCTCAGCACTCAATGAATGGGAAGCACTCAGTACAGAGGCTTCCCATTCATTCAGAAACTGCTGATAGTAAAATATTTACTATCAAGCAGTTCATGAATGGGAAGAAGCCTCCATAGTGAGTGCTACTCCCCAATCAGAAATTAATGAATGAACAGGCTGTGATGTAAAACCGAAGGGCTGCTGTACGGGCTATTCAGTTGAGCCCGTACAGCTCCCGAAGTTGGCCAAGCTGCTCAGTCGAGCCGAAGGCATATGCTTCGGCTCGACTGAGCCAAGGTGAAAGCCGAAGCTGGAACGGCCGTCCGACAACGTGCTACTGACAGCTTGGCGGAGCCAGCCGTTATCTCACGGTTGGCTCTGGCCACTTGCATTCAGAGAAAAATCAGTGTCCCCTGGTTAGCAGCTAACCACAGACGCTGATGTGTCATTACACTGAGAACCTGGCGGAGCCGCTGTGATATCACGGCGGCTCCGCCAGGTGCTCAGTGTGTAATGACAGTTCAGCATCTCCTGGTTATCTAGTAACCAGGGGACGCTGGACTGCCATTACACACTGAGAACCCGGTGATGCTGCCATGATATCACGGCGGCTCCGCCGGGTTCTCAGTGTGTAATGACAGTTCAGAATCTCCTGGTTACCTATTCACCAGGGGACGTGGAACTGTCATTACACACTTAGAACCCGGCAATGCTGCCATGATAACAGGCGGCTCCGCCGGGTTCTCAGTGTGTAATGACAGTTCAGAGTAGAAAACAGTTGGACGGAGCTAGATGTCACTGCTAACTCCGCCCAATCATTTTCTCCTTTTTTCTACTTTTTCTATTCTGCTCGGTACCACAGAGGTACCGAGCAGAATAGAAATGACAGCTATTAATTTGAAGGGGACAGTCCGGGGAACAATTCTACTATAAGCTCATGGTCGCTAAAGCGACCATGAGTAGAACTGTATATAGTAGAACTGTAAATGCCAGGTCCGTAGGGCATACTGAGCTGGCCAGCCAGAAGCACTTTTGTACCTCCGTATATCGTACGTCCTTGGCAGTTACGGTTAAACGGTTAAAACCTGCATACCTATCCTTTTACAGGAAGTAGCCTGTCACTTGGAAGCACTAAAGTATGCTAAACTAAAACCCCTCAGTGAATGGCTATCTATTTTTTAGTCTCCTAAATCAAGAAAAAGAAGGGGTCAAGGTTCAGCATGCCATACAAACATCCAGGAGCATAAATCTGCATGTTGGGATAATAACCTTAATTATGCACACTCTGATCTATAAAAGAACAAGACATTTTGGGCAACCTATAGCCCTCCTCAGTTTCAGCTATGTTTTCAGTTATTGTGGATGTTATGTATATATAAGTTGTTGGTTTATTCGGTTAAAGTGACATTAAACCCTCAGATTTTTTAACATAAAACAATACTGTAATGTGTGCCTTACTGTAATCCATGGTTGTTTCCCTTCTCTTTGCTGCTCTTCCTTTTAAATCTGTATCTGTTCTCATGCTGGGCAGAACTTCTGTTTTGCAGCAGACTGCCTTGTCTCTGGAATGGATACATGGGGGTTGATTTACTAACCTTATAAACACACCACGAACATGTATACACCTCTGTAGTGTGTTCCCTCCCAGCATGATCTATGGGTGGAATCTGAACACCTTTGTAGTGTGTACACACCCAGCAGGTGTGTTGTGCAAAGCCCTGCATGAATTACAAGGTGATGTTGTTTAAATTAGCTCTATGTTGTGTTGCTTGCGTTGATGAATGCAGGAATGTAAATGCATGAGCTAACCAATTTTGTCTAAACTGTGAAGCAGCATTATATATGCATCATGTGCATGATTTTTCCATATATGGCATTAGTGGAAATATGCTTTTAGAGACTTTTTGGTTGATAAATACGTTTTGCTGGGTGAAAATCACACGCACCTGGTGCGTGCATGTGTTTAGGTTGGTAAATCACCCCCATGGTGTCTGTGTGTAGGCTTGCAACCTGAGCCAGCACTACAGGAAGAGGCACTCAGCTGCAAAGGGAAGTTCTCCCCAAGCACGAAAAGACATGAGGATTTAAACGGAAGAGCAGCAAAGAGAAGGGAAACTACCATGGATTACAGTAAGGCACACATTACAGTATTGTTTTATGTTAAAAAATCTGAGGGTTTAATGTCACTTTAAGCATCTCTGGAAGGTTGTTTTTTGCCTGAAACATTTTACAGAATTATTGATCCATAACTGTATAATAAATTGGATAATACCGATTGCATATTTCATGCTGCTTAATAATGCTCAGATGTGGAACCTCTGTGCACCTGGTCAGCTCTTGAATATAATTAAATGCTATTGTTTTTACATGGCAAAAGATCTTTGTTTCTATGTCAAGGCTCAACACCCTATCAATCTGCTCTCTGATTGTATAGTAAAATATAAATGTAACACACTGAAGGATATAATTGCTGGGCTCTAGGAGTGGTAAAAATTAGCTTGGTGCTGATTAATTTCTCATAAACTCTCAATCCCAGAGACTGATACCTCCATGCCTATTGCATTACAGTGCAAGGTGAAAACTTTTAGCAAGGGATCACTACGTATTTTTTTATCTTTATTGTTTTTTAGATAATAACTAGAGGTTGCCATTTTACCAACTGTCACATGAAAAGCAGATCAAAAGATGAAAATGTTCACAACGCACATGGCCAATCTGTAAAATCTAACATTGGCAAATTGGATTTTCTCATCACTAGTCACAGACTTATTTATGCAAAATATCCAGTATTTGTCTTCATAAAAGTGATGCATGCTGTGTAGACTATATATAGTGCATTGAAAAGTAAAAGACATTAAATGAAAATGAAACAATTGCTCTGAAAGTCAGCTATACTTGACTTAAACAGTCTTTTTTATGTCAATTAAGATATATTGCATTAAAATCTAATTAGCCCATTTATTGAATTATCTAATCAGCCTTCTGAAGCATTCCCATTAAATTAACCCAAATATGTCAAAGTACAGTATGTAAGTGTTTCATTTTTTTAAGTATATTAGTGTTGCAGAATTTTTTTTTAAATGTTTGAACTTAAGAAAGATTACATTATTTAAAAAAAATAGAAACTTTGTGCAATTTTTTCATGAAGGGCAGCTTAGTCTATTTAGTCAAATGGAATCTAAATTTTAACAAATAATAGGGACAAAAAGCTTTCTCAGCTGAAAGTCTGTAAGGATACAGGTATTAATACAGGTGAAACTCGAATAATTAGAATATCGTGCAAAAGTAATTGCAGTAAGTGCTGCAAAATGGGCCCAAACCAAGTACTGAGTACATATGCATGCTTGTACTTTTCAGAGGTCCGATATTGTTCTATGTACAATCCTTGCTTTATTGATTGCATGTAATAATCTACTTTTTCGAGGTTGTGGATTTGGGGTTCTTGTGGTTTTCATGAGCTGTAAGCCATAATCATCACAATTATGACAAATCACGGCTTGAATTATCTTGCTTTGCATGTAATGAGTCTATCTCATATATTAGTTTCACCTTTTAAGTTGCATTAGTGAAATAAATGAACTTTGCACGATATTCTAATTATTCGAGTTTCACCTGTAAATGGTCATCTGTATTTCTAAAATTTTTCGCACTGATTTCTGAGTTCATGGAACCATTCACACCAGTTATCTGCCCCTGAGGGAGCTCCCAATCTAATGTCACCAACACAAGTCAAGCTCACACTAGAGCTTATTTTGTAGGAAGCCAATTAACCTATGAGTATGTTTTTGGAATGTGGGAGGAAACCATGCAGATAGTGTCTTGAGCTGCTGTTCCAAGAGCTGGTCACTTAGTTATCTTAAAGTGCACCTGTGTGCAGGAAAAGCAGAGCAAACTAAAGGCAAATTTGAATACAATATAACAGTAATTTACCATGCCCTTTTTATGTCAAAATAGTCCAGCAATCCACAGTAATTGACTTCATGCAACAATTATTTGCTGTATAGAGCATAGAGAGGCTCTAAGCAGATGTTCCATCATCCCTCCTGCTTCACTCCTTCCAAGATGAACAGGACAAGAGAGGAGATCGTAGTCTGGGGTGCAGGAGATGTAAATGCTCCTGAGAACTGCTCTGCACAACGTAAAAAGTGCACAGACAAAGCTGGTTACTGCATGCAAGTGCATGAAAGTTGATTACTATGGATTTTTCTATGAAAATCTCTAAATAGTGGTTCTACTTTTATACTTACATAGTTACATAGTTTGTCAGGTTGAAAAAAAAAAGTCCATCAAGTTTAACCTATAGAGATATGGAGAAAAAAAACACAAAAAGAGAAGAAAAACCTAAACACAACGCTTTGCCCACAGCTACCCCTTGTTGATCCACCCATACCCCCTGTTGATTCAGAGGAAGGCAAAAAAATCATGGCTATAAAGCATGGTTCAATTTGCTCCAACAGGAGAAAACAATTCCTTCCTGATCCCATAAGGCAATTGTATATTCCCTGGATCAACTATCTCTGATGCTTAATATACCTATAAGAACTCAATATCCAGTAATATTCTGTGCATTTAAGAATACATCCAGATGTATTTTAAAACTATTAACTGAGCTAGCTAGAACTAGCTCCTGGGGGAGTCTATTCCACATTTTCACAGCTCTAACTGTGAAGAATCCTTTCCGTATGCAAAGGTTACATTTGTTTTCCTCCAGACGCAAAGAGTGCCCCCTTGTCCTTTGCAGTGACCTTAAAGTGAATAATTTGGCACCAAGCTCACTATATGGACCATTTTTGTATTTATACATGGTGATTATGACTCCCCTTAATCACCTCTTCTCCAGAGAGAACACATTCAGGTTAGCTAATCTTTTTCTCATAGCTGAGCTCCTCCATGCCTCTTATGAGTTTAGTCACCCTTCGCTGCACTTTCTTCAGTTCCACAACATCCTTTTTGTGAATTGGCGCCTAAAACTGAACTGCATATTCCAGATGAGGTCTTACTAATGCTTTGCACAGGGGTAGGATAATGTCGCTATCTCTGGAGTCTATACCTCTTTTAATACAAGAAAGTATTTTGCTATAATGATTTATATAGCCCCAACATTTTGTGCATTAGTTTACAATACAAAGAAGACATTACCATTACAATACAGTTAGGAGGGTCTTGCCTGTGAGAGCTTACAATCTAAAAGTATTGAGAGGAACTGCAATTAATATGCTTTTCTGTATTTTTTTTTATTTAGCTTGTCGACTTTGAAAGGACAATCAGAAGATATCACATTCAAGTAAGGGCAGAAAATAAATACAAATCTGAATTAAATGATACAGCCACCATAAGGGTTTATGTTGTAGATGTCGATGAACCTCCCGTGTTTCTCAGGAAAGAATACTATATGGAAATCCTTGAAAATGCTACAGTTGGTTCACATGTGGGTACAGTAACTGCAAAAGACCCTGATATTGCCAACAGAATAATTAGGTAAAATACTTTTCTAATGCATAAGTGACTGGGGGAAGAAAATTAATACATACAGTCATGAATGTATGTCCATTGTTAACTAACTGCTTTATGTTAATAGATACGAAATTCTTCAAAATAGCTATTCATCATCCTTTGAAATCTTTTCTAACAATGGATCCATCATCACAAGTAAACCTCTGGATAGGGAAACTGATCCTTGGCATAATATTACCATAGCAGCAACTGAGGCACGTGAGTGATATTTTGCGGAATATTTAATACTTTATTATTTTTTCCCCACCATCACATTGTTGTTGATATATAAAATTTTTTGGTTAAAAGAACTCTTAAACAAAAGACATAACTGCAAAAAAGAAAGCCACTGAATGCCTTTCAGGGTGGTTCCTACTGATAAAGAAGAGGTGTCTCCCAAAGCCGATTTAAGAAGCCAAGTATATATACAATGCACTGTGCCTAATACACTCTACATGTGTTATATTAGGTGAGTGTAATAGTGCATACATGCACTTAAAATCATCCATATAATAGTGATTAAATACACAATTTAATTAGTGAAAAACTCTTCAATTAATATGCAAAGTCAACTGTGCATTCCACTCAATAAAGTGTACGGACATCTTAAACACATGTGTAACAAACACCTCCATGTAACTTCACCGATAGTGTTTCCACGCTCCCACTGTGCTCAAAAACACTTAGCCACAGTTACCAATCAGTGTTGTTCACCCTTTTACAGATGAACCTCACCAACTTTCCAAAGAGGTACCTTTCTCTCACTCTTGTCCACTGGCACTAAATGGGTTAAACATATGTCTATATGCCCCATACACCTTCTCATCCTCTTGTGCCTGTTTTCTATCCATAAATGCTTCTTCTTTCACTTCCTGTCATCACTCAGTAGCTGGTGCATGAACATTGTACCTGTGCTGGTCTTGTAGGGTAGTAGATGGATCTCCACTGGTGGCTCCTCTCTCCGCCGCAACTCCAGCAGTAATTTAAGGAGCCAACACCACAGAGAATGTCAGTATTTAATTTCCCACTGCAATCAGTGGTTCCTCCTGCTGATTCTTGCATACCTACAAAACTCCATAATGATGTAGAACTTGGTGGGAGAAACTACTGAGCACAGTGGAGGACCATGAAATCAATACTCCCAGAAATGTTGGTTTCTAAAGAGAACTTCAGGGGAAGATTCCTTCTCCCACTACCCAAGCTGCATTCAGCTGTGTGGGCAGTGGGAAAGGTAATTATATACATTATTCCTGGATTACACTTTTATGTAAGCATACGAGTTGCTTTAAATTATTCTCAATTAATTCCTTTTTCAATTGAAAAAAATGCTATCCTTTGTATTTGCTTTGCAGAGCATCTTGCCCATGTATCAGTGGTAGAAGTGTATATCCAAGTTATTGATGTAAATGATCATTTTCCAGAACTTCAAAATGAGTATGATATATATGTTTGTGAGAAAACAAAAGCAGGAGAGGTGAGGCATGCAACCTTTCTTCACATGTTTTATATAATATGCAAACTTTGGAGTAGAAATTACATGTATATCATTAATAACAATAAAATGTAGATGCCTAAAATATTGAAGAAAAAATGCAGTTCAGCTCATACTTTATTTCTCTTTCTGCTGTATTTTGGGTTTTCTAAGACTTTGGTGATGCTAATCAGTCTAGATTTTCATAATTAAATATTATTAGGTCATTATTGCTGGTATGCTATCAGAAAATCCTATGGCAGATTTCAGTGATATACAAACCACTGTCACCGTGATGCAATTAAAACATAGAATAATTAATAAAATATTGATTCCATATTGTAAACCACATACATTTGTCAATAAGATTATTATTAAGAATTTCCATTTTGCACAACTTTTTTCTGTAATATTTTATTTATTCTGTATCTATCTATATTAGCGTTTTTCTCATAAACAAATACTTTAGGACCATTGAACCATTCCTGAAAAGTTATTATTTTTATGTTAGAAAGAAGAGAAAACAATATTTTAAAATAAAGCCATGAGTTGAAATTAATAAATGAAGTCGTTCAAGGGTGATGATAGACTGGACTTTTTTATATTGTTTATATTTGTTTACATACATAGTTAGGTGTGTGTGTGTGTGTTTATGTGTGTGTTTGTGTGTGTATGTTCATGCTGCTGGTCATTACCCATCACTGCAGCTCAGGTCTCTGTAGGGCATACCAGACAAATAGGCCTGTTTCTTATCAACAGATAAGGCCTCAGTCAGATCAGGAATGAAGTGAGGGACAAGCGGGGAGACATCAGTATCTTGGAATATTTGATATTGTCCAAAACCTTTAGAGAGTGGGAATAAACTGAATTAGATGAATATTTTCTCAGGGATAGAGGGAGCCACAATACATTGATCATTTAAATTGGTGGGGTTAGATCATTTCGAAACTAGCCCAAAATGGGACATTTGAAAAGACATGAAGTAGGGATAATTAGAAGCTATGGGCTTCATGGTAATAGCTAGAAAGTTGAAAAGCTTCCCGAACCCATTGGTGTTTTTGTTTGTAGAGAGTCTGCTGGCTAACTTTAGGTTTCTTAGAGACCCATATAAAATGGGGGATTTTGTTTTCTCGAGCTGAAGTACACGGGAAGGAATTCAGACTATAAGGACAAGCAAGAAATACAACAATTTAGAAAGCAAGGTTTTTTTTATTGCTGTGATCTTTTCCAGTCATGAAATAGGGTGTTTTTCACATTTGGTTGGTAAGGGAGTGTGTATCTAAATTGGGAGTATAGGGGCGTCCCGAGACTGGGTATCACCCAGAGCGGAGACCGGGTAAAACCTTGATGTGACGTAATCGCACATACGCGTGACATCACCACGCGCATACGTAATGATGTCATCACGCATGCGTGGTCATCTAATTGACACCTGCCGGTGGCCATTTTATTGATGGATGCCGGCAGAGAGAGAAGGGGATGCTCACCCAGCGGGATAAGGTATGCTACCGTGTCTCCCCTGACACTGCCGGGCTCTCGGTTCATGACCGAGTGCCCGACTGTTTAGAGGGGGTGACACCAAAATGACTGGCAGTCATTTTGGTGTCACCCCCCACACCTCTCCTTGTGACGCCACTGTATAGGAGTTAGTCAGGGCGATGCCTAGGTATGAGAGGGTAAAATCCAGAATTTCACAGTAGTAAACGGAAGAGTTTAGGGTAAATCTTCCAATAGGGACACATGTTTCAGTGACAAAGTCTATAAAAATTTAGACAACGGTCCCTTTCTCTACATGAATAAGGGGATGCTACTTTTATTGTTGTGTGTATATATATACTACATTTTAACATTTTAATAATACCTTAGGTGATTTAACCTTTGCTGTAGCACTTAACTGTCCAAAAAAATAAAACTGCCCTATAATATATTACTGTATATTCAGACAGGCTAGAGGATTTAATTGGACTTAAATGTGCTTCAGAAGAGCTGTCAAATACCCATTAGAGCATCAGTCTTGGAGACAAACAAGGGACATAGCCTTAAAAATGAAAGACAAAGTAAAACACAGCACACACATCACAGCTCTACCTGCACTTGTCCAAATACACAGTATAGAGACCTTGGTGCACGGTGGACAAGGCTCCCGGCAACCCTCATCATCCAATGTATAGTAAAACTCTGTGACATGAAAGGGACCCTTTAAAATATCATATACTTTATTTCACTATGTCAAACAAAAACCCAGCAGATTGTCTGTTCTTAGGGGGATTTCTGTTTTTTACCCATAGACATAACAGTACTCCACTCTGGATGGCATAGGATGGGTACATAAAGTGCAATCAAACATGTTCTCCTATTTTTTTAGAAACTGTCTCTTGCGGTTTCTAAGTTACTCTACAATATTTACAGAAGATGTTGTACTATATTTTTTGCTTAATATGAATTAATGGAACATTAAACTAATACCTATTAAAAATTCAGAACCCTTGCATTTTACTTTCAAAAGCTGTATTTTATTCACTTTTTATTTCTCGGAAGGAGCTTGATTTTGAAATTCTCTTTCCAAAGCTTCCAGTTTAATGAGTCCTGAAATAACACAATTCATGGCAATTAGATTGTGATCCAATCAATAACACAGCTGCTGAAGTTTTCTAAAAGCCAAACCTAACCTTGTTATCTTTGTCTTAACATCAAACGTCAACTTTCGCATCGAAATTCACAAACAACTTACTGGAAGCTTTTGTGGCTAGGATGCTCTTTAGAAATAGCTACCTTTCTATAGATATTTATATGCAGTCTTTATGGGATAATTCAGAACTTCTACCAACATTTGTAATGTGTATTCATACAAACATACTTGCAATGACACTACTGACAAGCAAACTGTTGGAAAGTTTTCTAATTGTTCTCATTATTATTATATTCTTTTCACATCACTTTTAGTTGATTGGAAAGTTAGTCAAAACTTGATGGCATCTAACAGAAAGCTGGTCTGCTTAAATATCTCCCAACTTTCTCTTTACTCAAACAGTAAACTGATTGCCATTTACACAAATCATGCAATGGGTCCCTCAGTATTAATGAGTCAGTAGTTATTCAATTCTATGAAGATTATTGTTTTACCAGGTGTGCTAAACTTTGGTATATTCAAAAATATTATCTTAAAGTTGAGCTCCAGATATAAAGAGAAACTAATGCAGCCAGGTATGCATTACTATACTATTTATTTTATTTTAAATACAACCTGTGTGAGCAATTAAATTAGCTTGCTATCAGCTTCTTGCAAACAGGGCAGTCAACCAGGTGAGCAAATGAAGCATGAGGATAGCAGGAAATAGCAGAGTAAGTAGAAAGATAGAGTAAGTAGAAAGATAATATCACCAGTCTCTTGCTATTCTCTCTGCCCAATCAGCTGTCTTGAGGTAAAGAGAAAGAACATGATGCCATATACCTGTTTATTCATTGGTGCAGGGATGTGTAAATCTCAGTACTGGATAGAAAGTAAAACAACAAATATTTTGTTAGATAAACCTGTCCCCATATATGTATTTAATCTGTGCATAGATGTTTGTCTGCAGTTTAGCTTTAAAATGTCTCCACTCATGCATAAGTATAATTTGGCCCTTGATATTCTCTTCTGTCACTGTCCAGTACTGCTTCTGTGTCCATTTTGTTCCATGTTAACCAGTTTCCTCTCCATGTGCTCTCAGTTTATTTCACTTAAAGGGGTTTTCGCTCCAAAACTTTGTTTGTTTGGTTTTTCCAGCTCCACCCTGCTGCTTGGTGTCTAAGTTTGTTTGCTACTTCTTTTTGGTACTTTTGTTGTTATATTTCCATGCTACATATACAGTATGTTGATATGCAAGGGTTTGTTTTCCCCCATCTGTCCTATGTTTTGCTTATTAGCACTGACTACCATTAAAAAGGCCACTACTGTGCACGTTAGTGACCACCGTGGAGGGATCCCTTATACATGCTATAATAAATGTATTATTTTTTTCTATTTTGAAATTATTAATACAACATACTTATCTTAAACTTTATTGTTTGGTGTAATTACTTATTTTTGTACTATTACCTTGGATTCGGGTTTTGCTTGAGGAAACCACATTTCTATTTACATTTCCCATGGAAAGCAACTTATACTGCTTCAAAAAGTGGTTAAGGGTCTCCAACCGTATATTAACAATACTGCTATTTGTTCTACCATCTGACAAGGCACAAACTGTGATATTACATACAGATTACTGATTCCAATACCTCTTGTTCGAATTCCTCATTTCTATAGGCAATAAGCTTATATGGGTATGATATACATCTTCCCTACTTTATCTTGCTAATTTTGCTTGTAACTATGCACATGTAATTGTATATGCTTTTTGTATCGTCTTATCAGTATTGTCCAGCCTGTAAATTACTGCTAGCAAATATATGTAATTAATATTGTTATTCTATCATTATTTTTAATGATAATTTCTATAGTTTCATCACCCCTGTACTGCATAGGTGACACACCTATGCAGCACAGAGGTGATGAAACTATGGAAATTATCATTAAAAATAATGATAGAATAACAATAATAATGACATATATTTGCTAGAAGTGATTTTAGTTCTCACATATTCTCACAGTAACACTAAATACAGCAAGCATACAAAGATACTGTTCTTCAAGGCTTTTGAACTTTTTCACTTTAAACAAAGATAATACAACACTGTGGGGAAAAAACTACATTCATTTTAGAGTTATTTTACATAGTTTAATAATATGATGTTATGATGGAGAATAGGTGTATTTCTTCTAGTAAAAAGAGTATTCACAATGGTGCTGACACATTCGTGTTAATCTGTCTCAGTTGCAAAGGTACCTTACAAACTGGTTATGGCCATGAGAGGAGCAGTAAACATAGGTTAGTTAAATCTTTCAGAATACAGCAATGTCAATTGGTGAAATGAACTGTGGTTGATGAGGAAAATCCCAGTAGTCAATGACATATAATCCTATAATCAGGGTTATACTGTGTGAGTTAATTTAATTTCTTGAAAGTAGCTTAGGGTGTTAAGGTTTTTATTTTGATTCTCTTAGTGTATAAAATACCATTTAAAGAAAAGGATGTTTATTTGTCTATGTAACCAAAATAAATCTTACGTAGAATTAGCTAAATCTTAGTTAATATGCAATTATTTTTCAATGCAGAGAAAAAAGTAAGATCTTTTTCATGATAACCCAAAATGCATTTTTGCCATGACAAATAACATGATTCCTAACCTGATATTTTGATCTTTATAAAGGGAGAATCAAGGATCCTAAAATATTCAGGGCACACTGGCCATCTAGATTAAAATATTATGGGGCTTGTAGCACCACAAAATGAAAAGTGGGTAAAGTTGTTTCTTGTCCCCCATGTTGTCTCTTCTGTTCCCTTCTCTTTTCTGTCTTATCTCTATTATAACTCTTTTCCATTTCCTATCCATCCATTAGAATTGAACCATTAGTTTCCGGGCCTTTTACTGAATGTGATCCCAGGCAGGAGAACCATGGTACACAAAAGAACACACAGAAGTAAATTGGAGCTCCACACCTTTTGTTGGCTTCCCTAATAAAGCCTTGTAGACATAAGTTGATACAGGGAAATGCCTTTCACTTGTAAATCACCTTTCATTGGTACACTATGAATTACAGTAAAACATTGAAGCACACAATTCATTTAAACAATCTGGATTTTCTAAATATCTAAAATATTCTAAAACATTCTAAAATATAATGCAGTTCATGAACAAAGACCATGCCTTTATTATATGAATGACAGCTGAGAATGTCAACAAATGGGTGGAAAAAGCCCTATGACATCACGGCTCGCTCCGCCCATTTGTTTACATTCATCCCGAACATTAATTTTTCGACGAGTCTTTAGCAGGTTCGGATGGGTCAGCGGGACTTTTTTACTTTAGTGAGTCAGCGGGCGTCGTTCATTGTGATTGACGCTGGATTACATCAATGGATTTATTTTAAAAAATAAAGGACCTATGTTTGGGGAGGCTGAATTTTTTTGCGCGTTTGACGTGCAAACGCAAAACGCTCAGGTGTGAATGGAGCGTTTTGCACTCCCAGTCACCAATAGCTCCCTGAAGGGAATTCCAAAAATTGATGATTCATGAAACCCGCAAAATCTGTTAAGTCAGGTAAACACACTTACATACAGTATGTTGTGGGTGGAATCTCTTGCTGTTTCCTTTTTATTCTAACAGTGACCACCAGCCGCTCATTGGCTGCTAGCTCTGTTCAGCTGACAATTTTCTGACATGCTCTTTCGATCAGCTGATATTTTTTCTTATTGCTTTCCTTAGTAATTCTACCTATATTGGTCTGTAGCTTTAATAATAAAAGTACAGATTTCTGACAATATATCAACATTAATGTTTAAATAAGACACAATAATTGCCTTAATGAAATGCAAATATTTTATGAATTTGATTGTGTTTTAACCTCCCTGGCAGTATGATTTTTTTTTGTGTAATTTTTGTTCAAATTTTTTTCACTTAAAAAAAAAAAATATCCCACCGGTTCCACCCCCCTGCAACACGTATGCTCGCAAGAGACGGAACCCAGAAGATGGATGCCGGCATCTGCCGGAGAACACAGCGCGGCTCGAGGGACAAGGTAAGTAATTGCTATGCGGCATTCCTGAGTGTAGCTTGGGGTTACCGCTTATGGTATGGAAAAGTAACCCAGAGCTACACTCGGGAATACCGCCAGGGAGGTTAATACATGAATATGATTAGTTAATTTTGCTAGAGGCTAAATGAATTCTGTCTCTGAAGGTGAATTTAGTAAGACACAGGATTATGTCTATCAAGCTGACTTTGATTGTCACAAGCATTAAAACTGCAATCAGCTTATAAGTGAAGTTGTCATGTACAAAATAATTAGCTTTTGTGGTTGTAGAGGTACAGTGAAGGCATCCACATCTTCAAACATTTTGATCAGATCACATCTGCACTTGACAGCCTTCTAACCTGTCTTTCTATCTATGACTAGTTTTCATGGCATCTTCAAATGTATAAATCTAGATGAAAGCAAAGCAGAAGAGTTCTCCATAGTAGCCAAATAGATGTTTGCTTTTCTACAATTAAACATAAACTGTGACATAAAAGCATTAGTCTGCTTTTGGTTTAGGGTACATTGCATACCCTTATAACCTGACATTTAATCCATTTAATTTGTATCCAGCAAGATAAATATAACTAGGCGAGGAGTAAATAGTAGTGGATCTATCTCCTACCTTCTATATTCTACTAGAGTAGTAAAAACCACCATACCTGTTCAGTTGCATAAGGTCAGGCCTGCAACATTCATTGCATACTATTTCTATGTATGTGAAGGTCATCAGTGACCAAGTAGACTGTTGATTCCTCAAATGAGAATAGCCTGCCATTGTTCCAGAGAGCAACATATTAATGTTGTTGATTTGCACCAGAGATGCAGAGCCTTGCTGCAGAGGATTGGCCACTTAAGATACAATTCTTGATGAAAATCCATGTAATTTGTTATCACTTGGGTATAAATGGGGATGATGCCAGCTATATATTTTCCAATGATGTGATGACATATCATTTTCCATGCTTTGGTGAGCATCTAGTTCTTAGACCTTCCTGTCATACCAGCCCTGATAGTGCAGACGTTAGCCCACCCCTTCTGGCCTTCTGTGAAATACTATTTGTCAGTGAGGCTAATAGGAATAAGTGATAAACTAACAGGAATGTGTGGGGAGCTTATCTGGAAGCTCCAACTCAACCTGGAAGCTTCGGAGCTTTGATTGTCAAAATGGCCTAGCATTCAACCATGGCTGGAAGATTTGGGAGGTTGCTGCAGGCATGTTCAGTAGGGTGTTTGTACATTATACCTGCTCAATATGCTTCTTCCATCCTCCATGACAGAGCCTCTTTAAGAGACAGTAAACCTTGGGGATCTGTAGGAGAAGTAAAATATGTTAAAGCTAATTCCGAGACATGATTAAAATGATGCTGATTTGAAAATGAACTTCATGTTTTAGTGTATACTATGCTTTATGTAAAATAAATGGTGTATTTTGTTAATATACTTATCTGCAAGGGTAAAGGTAAATAAGCAGTCATTTTTTTTGTAATTGCACTATCAATAAAATGTAACACAGTACAAATAAAATAAACTGACCAAACTAAAGTGTATATTCTTTGTTTGAGGATACAACATGATATGTCCATTTGATTTTTCCATTATTCATATATTTTAACTGAAATGTAAATTGCGCATTTTCTGATCAATTTGCCAAAGCACTCAAATGATTTTTAAGCATTAGATTACAAACATGTGGCTTTAAAAGTCAATTTATGGATTTCAATATACATATTCTTTTCAGTGATTCAAAATAATTTTTGTACTTTGCTTATTGTTGAAAGAGATATATAATTGAGGCATTGATGTTATTTTACATGGTAAATCTATCTTTTCAATCACCTTATTTTAATTGCCTCTCAGGGTACATTAAGGTTTCAAGAGTATACTTACTGTCTGTATTGTGTTCATTTTATCATATTTCTGCACAAAGAGTATTAACCAACTGATGTCTTGTTTTAGCATGTACAAACCATAAGTGCCTTTGATAAAGATCCTGTAATCGGCCATCAGTTCTATTATATGATACCACCTGAAGAAATCAGCAATGCAAACTTTACTCTCATAGATAACACAGGTAATGACCACTATCCAATGCTTTTTTATGCCTATTTCCATGTGAATGCAATAGAATATACTAGGGCTAATTTACAAAATTGTAGAAACATTATTTCAACAAAACTGGAAAAAACAATGAGTTTTAATCTTTCAAGCAGAGTGTGACGTGTTTGGTGAGCTTTACTGTGTTTGTTAACTCCAGTGTCATTGCCCTATCATCCCAAAATATGTATTTCCTATTACAATGTATTTCTTACTTGTACATTGGTAGTCTGTTCCTTAGTTTGTTCAAATTTAGGCTGCAGCGGTTCATTTTCCCAATGTACATATGTGTTTAAATTCTAATAGGCAAGATATTGTCAAAGAAAGGGCATAGAGATATGAGCACTGCCCTGGGGGACACTTGACTAGCAGAGGCGATGGCATTGGCCACAAGAAATGTCTCCATTGGGTTAAAAAGACTGTTTCTGAAGGGCAGGTACAACCAGATTGTCACATAAAAATGGATAGTGGACCCTCTGTGGTATCTGCACATTGAAGAGTGTGTGAGTACTTAACCAGTTGTGAACACTGGATGTACTACAGAAGTCCAAAAATGTAATTAGAGTACACAGGACATCTCTAGCACATCCTGTTCTTCTGTCCCTCTTCTGCTCCCCCTTCACACTTGACTGGAGTTCCTCACTGTCAAAATGAAAAGTTGGGAGTTGCTGTGTAAATGCAGCAGCTGCAGAAGCTGCTGCTGCCAAACACGGATGTCCAATACAGTGTTGATAAGCACTGTTGAAAAATGCACTGCATTTTTTGTGTGGTATCATTTAGACATTGTGTTTACCTGCATTTACCTGCATTCACTTTAGCTGTGTCCACAGCTGAGCTCAGGATCTGCTTAAAACTTTAAATGCACCTAAATGCATGTAAACACCTAATCATGTGGAAATGGGTTGTTTGGCAATAACTGGCATAACAATGCTTGGCATGGGGGAGATTCAAAGATTTTTTTTTCTTCTGTTCCCACACCAGTACTGCAGGGGTCTGCCAAACAGCCTGGGGGTAAACATTTTTTCCACCGACTCCTCATAGCCAGTTGGCAAAATATGCTGGGATTAGCTGATGGAGGAGGAGGAAGAAAGGGGTGCATGTTTTAGCACTAGAAAGGCAAGTGACTACTCCTGAAGGAGAAGGAGGTGGAAAAGGAATTAAACAAAACAAAAACAAATGGTATTGGAGGCAATAGAGGAGTTTGAGATTTGTGCATTATTGGCAGTTAAAAACGTTTCTTCTATGCACCCTTGGGGAAGAAAGGGAGAAAATGGTACATTAGCTAGCCCAAAAAATGGATGATCCGCCCCTTGAGGAGGAGGAGGAGAAAAATGACAAAGGACTTTCCACTAGATTACATGGGAGGGATTTCAGTGCAAAACAAATTGGTCAAATAACAAAAAGGCTAACATGCGCCTTTGAGCATGCAGGCAAGTGTCTGCTTTAAATCTGAAAGGAGTAACAAGAGAAAAGATTTTGCCAGCTAATTTACTACCTCCTATACTTTTTTCACCACTAGTGGGGGAGAAATAACCCAGCTCCCCAAAGCCAATACAACCTTGGAAGAGGATTTGGGGAAGGGAATTTAGGAGGAAGAGCCTTTTGCTGATTTTGACTTGTCTTATTGAGGTACTGCTCCTGTCGAGCTTTTGTGGTGCACAATCATGTGTTTCCTCATGCATGTAGTACTCAAATGGCTGGACCTTTTACCACAGCTGATAATCTACATGCAGAGGCTGCAGACCACAACAGTGCCATAGCTGGCAGAAATGTGCTCCCTATTAAAGTGCTTACGTACTGTCCTGATGCTAGACAATTTCTAACAAACTCATATCTGAGGTCCATATTTTTAAATATCTTAACAAAAATGGTGAAATGGGGATGATAGAGGGTTCATGGAATGTGAGGTTGTGGTTTTAAAGCGTTTTTGTGAGTTTGTGAATTCATGATGAACCAGATTGGGGTGCTGCTGCTATTGCAGACAAGCAATGATATAACGGTAACAAAAATCAGTTAGACATAATATGTTATGCAGATTACAGTGTTGCTGAACCTTAATGTGAGAATCATACTATTTTTTGACACCCCATACAGCTTAAAGACATCTCCCAAACTTGTAGTTAAAAAGTGTGGTGCTTTGCTCACGTTGTCCTCAAAGTCACTAAAAAAAATTAAGTCCCCCTTTAGGGTCATCAATCACTGATAACAATAAACTGATGAGCGGTAAAAGCTTTTAAAGCGCCGGCTATGATCAATTTTGAGTATGGTAGTTTTTTGTGATTTAACGGGTGCGCACAATTTTAAAGCTTGACATGTTTTGTGTCTATTTACTCGACGTGACCCCGTCTTTTATATTTTACCAAAAAATTGGGTAATAATAAATGTTTTATAACATAACGTAGGGAGAACAGGGTTTTTTTCAAAATTTTCGGTACTTTTTTTATTATACAGTAAAAAGAAAAACCTGTAGTGGTGATTAAATACCACCAAAAGAAAGCTCTATCTGTCCCCAAAAAATGGTATAAAATTCATTTCAGTACAGCGTTGCATGACGGAATAAATGTCAGTCAAAGTACTGCAGCGCTGAATACTGAAAAATGGCCTGGTCAGGAAGGGGTATAAACACCCCGGTCAGCAAGTGGTTAAAATAGTTTTTTTGGATTGGAATATGTCCCTTTTGTCAGTGCCCATCTCCCCATACCCTGCAATCCCTTGGATATTAGCTTTGAAAATGGACATAATTGATTTTAAAAACTTCAATGGGGTGAGTTTTTAAGTTTGAAATATTCAGACTGGAGTGAACCCCGTGAACCGAACCCA
This sequence comes from Nanorana parkeri, assembly GCF_000935625.1. Lineage (NCBI taxonomy): Eukaryota > Metazoa > Chordata > Amphibia > Anura > Dicroglossidae > Nanorana > Nanorana parkeri. The sequence goes on from NW_017307777.1 coordinate 296,803, forward strand.
CACAGATTCACTTATTCCTAAACTTTATCAACAAGCAATATAGTAACAAACCAATTAATCTTTAACATTTCAAGAACAGATTGAGAGACTGAATGGGCAAATCGAGGATTTGAAGCGTGCTAAGATTTCCCTATGATCACGGAGCAATACAGTCTTAGTTGCATATTTAAAAACTGTGAATTTGATGTTCACCAACCATTCACTGCAGATAAATTAATCTCACCAAAAAAAAAAAAACACGTTATAGAGATTTTGAAACATGCATGTTACAATCAAAGATATAATATTATATTATCTTGAGATTAGAAGGAATGTATTGTGTTTTTGTACAGACTTGTATCTTATAATTTATGAACTATGTTTAGGTTTTATTCAGGTAAATATGACATTTCACATTTGTATATTTCCCATATTCATGTAACAGGTAAAGCTGTAAAATCTGCTGACTGTAGGTTCTCTGCAGTCTTTACTTCTATGCTTTATAGAAACCAATCCCTAGAGGTTCAGCTCTATTCACATACTGCTGTTTGAGTCATGAAGGACATACACCCTTCCCCTATCCCTTGTTTAGTATGGAGTATGGATGAAAGAGAGACACTTCACAAGTGAGCAGGTACTGTTGGGCTGTCTTAGAAACACAGTGTATCAATGTTTATCTGTAATAAAATAATAAATAATGAAAATGTATGCAAGTAAAAAAATATATGATTTTATAGATATTCTTTTATTTGTAAACATTGAAGAAAAAATAAAATTGACAAAAACAATATGATTATCACGTACCTGTGTGGAGACTGGATGTAGGAGGAAGCTTCCCTTGCAGCTCGTGTCCTAGGGACTCTGGTATTGGGGACAGAGTCCTTATAGACAGTGAGTGGCAGGAGGGCCAGAGGCGGTTCCACCGTGCAGGCCACTCCTTGGTTTTGTGGCAGGGTCTTGTAAATCTTGATATCCAAGGTCAA